>NC_056737.1:160266745-160424245 GCF_019279795.1 Protopterus annectens
GTGACCTAGGCAGTGGTGGGGGATGTGTATTCCTTCCCTTTGTTGATCCTGTTACAGCTGTTTCCACAGGATCATATTATGTAGCACAGCACATACTGTGAGCATACGTGCACATTTGGCTGGAGAGTACTGCAGGCCTCCACCAGATATATCGAGGCACCGGAACCGTGACTTCAGAAGCCAAAACACAATCTCTATGATGCTCCTTGTTTGTGCATGTGCATCATTATGGTGTTCTTCTGTGGGTGTGTGTGCATTTATGATGGTTGTCATCATCCATGGTTCCACTCCATAGCCAGCATCCTGCAGTAAATGGCCGTGTGGGGATGTCCCCCCTAGCAAACATCTGGTACAGCTGTGATGCATGCCAGATATGGGAGTAGTGATAACTGCCAGGGCTGCCAGCACACACATTCATGATAATCTCCTGGGCATTGCACATGATTTGGCAGTTGATGGAGTGGTGCCACTTGTGGTTGACGTAGATTCTGCCCTCCTCACCAGGTGGTGCCTTGATGTGTACATGAGTGCAATCTATGGCACAAAGTACTTCAAGGTAGTGTGCTACATGGTAGAAGTGTTGCATATTTCTGGCCCTCGCCTCAGCAGTGAGAGGAAAATAAATATGCTCACTGGCAAGTGGTAGCATGGCATCAGGAAATGGTGGAGTACCCTGGATGCTGATGCCTGTGGGACGCCCATCGTGACCCCAGTTGGTCTTTGGAAAGTACCTGTACCTAGTATCCTAAGGCTAAACATACCTTTATTTCCACTGGGATGGGTTCCCGTCTGTTGGCTCTGGGTCTGAGTTGAGGGCGGCTGAGCTCAGTGAGTTACTGTAGTATGTCCCTCTCCACCCTGTGCCTGCTGGATGTCACAACACATACACCAACAGGTGAACAGGTGGTGTTAATGCATTGACATGGCACATTTTTTTGCCCACATGCTTGCTCATCCAAATGCAAACAGCCACATATGAGTAAAATGGCTACTGTAGACACATAGGTAGGATAAACACAGTTACCTGACTGCAAGGCAATTAGATGCAGAGAACAGTTGAGAAGCAATGTCACTCTGCAGCCCACACATGCTGTTCAACGCAAGCCTGGTTTATATACTCCACTAATATTTGCCTGCAATCATATGCAAACTAGACTTAAGTCATGACACATGCTGTAAATTTGACATGTGTAATACTAGACAGGTAGGGGTTCTAATCTCATTCTGGTCCACGTGTGTGTGTGTGTGTGTGTGTGTGTGTGTGTGTGTGTGTGTGTGTGTGTGTGTGCATCCCCCTGAATAACAAATGGGAATCCCACATTTCAACAGGCTTGCACTTTTGGCCCTTGTAGGTGCTGCCAGCCTCCAAACCCTTCTCTTCCCCATGGCCTGTTGATACCATGTACCTTAAGACTACCAATTGCCATAGTAATGTCAGACTTAAGCCATGGTGCATGCTGTAAATACTGTGATCTGTAGTGTTCTAATCTCACTCCGGTCCACTTGGTGTGTGTGTGTGTGTGTGTGTGTGTGTGTGTGTGTGTGTGTGTGTGTGTGTGTGTATGCCTCCCCCTGCATAACAAATGGGAATCTCCCATTTCAACGGGCTTGCACTTTTTAGCCCTTGCAGGTGCTGCTGGCCTCCAAACCCCTCTCTTCCACAAAGCCTGCAGATGCCATGTATCTTAACACTACCAATTGCCATGGTAATGTCAGACATAAGTTGTGGCATGTGCTGTAAATACTGTAGTGTGTAACAGTACTTAGGCCACGGTTCTAATCTTCCTCTGGTCCACATGCTGTGTTTGTTTGTGCATCCCCTGCAAAATAAGTGTGATCACCACACTGACTTAGACAGAAGTGGGGTTTTGCAGTACTTTGGCTGTCATAGGTGACATGCACCTACAAAGTCCTGACCAGAAAAAGGCCTGCTGATGTCATCTACCATAACAGCACATTTGAGGTGTAGCACAAGCGTCAAGTACTGTGCTCTCTAGTGTGTACCATTAGATAGGTATTTGTTCTAATCTAATCACAGCCAACTTGAACCGTTTATGCTGTGCACTATTCTGTATATATGAATTAAAAGTAGTAATATTCTCACTGTAGCCAGGTGTGTGTGTGTGTGTGTGGATGTTATGGCATTTTACTTCAGTGTATGGGATCATAGGACCATTGGACAGTAGTAGCATAATGGACGTAGGTGGCATAAAATTCTAGTCACATTCTAACCCTTATTTACACAATCAGCACATATTGCCCCTGTCCACAAAGGACACACACAGAAGCCATGTGGTGACATGACAGTCATCCATGCAATCATGCAGACTGCATCTGTTGAGGGCCAATGAGGTGCACTGTTTGCCATTAGGTGGGGGTCTGTTTCAACAGTTTGTGACAGTGTGGTACACAAATCTACCCCACCAGCATATAGCATTAACATCACATACCAGGTAATGGGACCCGATAATATCCCAGATTTCAGCCTACATGAATAAAGGCAGGGATATGCAGCACCTTTAGGTGCCCTATACAAACAAAGCCTAGTACCGGCTTTGTCCCAGCTGAGTGGAGGACAGCCAGTGTCATCCCTTTGCACAAAGGTGGAGCATCCACTGATCCAGCAAATTACAGACCCATCAGCCTAACTAGCCTGATCTGCAAGGCAATGGGATGGAATATCACAGAACTCATTAACAAGGACATTGGCAACCTCCAAATACTCAATCCCACACAGTTGAGTTTCGTCAGGGGAGGTCATGCCTGTTAAATTTGGTCGACTTCTCTGAGACAGTCTCCAAAGCCATGGACAAGGTGAAGATGGTGCACTCCACCTATCTTGACCTGGCCAAAGCCTTTGATACTATTCCCCACTCGGGTATAATAGATAAACTCTCTCAACTAGGCATCACTCTATATGTTACCAGATGGGTAGCAAACTGTCTCACTGATAGAACTTACCTACTGAATATAGGTGAAGCCATTTCAAGCAGTAGACCTGTAACAAGTGGTATATGCCAGGGATTGGTCCTGTGGCCTATGTTGTTTGGGATATAGTTTTCTGAGGTCCAGGCCAAAACCAGTGGGCTATGGCTGACCAAGTTTGCAGATGACTGCAATTCCCCTAGTGATGTGGACATCCTCCAAGAGGGTCCCACCCAAACAAATGCCTAGTTCCAGAAACATGGTATCAAACTGAATGACAAAAAATGCTTCATCATCCTCTTTGGGGAGAGTGATGTCCCCATAAATTATCACAACAATAATCAAGGACCTAAGCACCCAATCAGTTGTGAGGGACTAGGGCACCCAGGTTGACAACAACCTGACTTCTAACTGTCATATTGCCTTCATTGTACAGAAAGATTTCTACATGGCCCCCAACTCATTAGGAAGGGTATCTCATCCAGGGACAAGGAGATCATAACATGCCTGTATTCTTCCCTTATAAGACCCATTATTGAGTACAATGTCCCTTTCGGCATGTACCTCACAAAGCACAGGCAGCAGCTGTAGAGACCACAGAGGCTCTCACCAGGATAATCCACAGCCTCAAACATCTAACCAACACAGACAGGCTAAAAGCCCTGTCCCTCTACTCAGTCTCATACAGACTCCTCAGATGTGGCCTCTATCTGGCCTACACAGCAATCTGAGACTCCACCTTGATGGGACTGCTGCATATATGCAAGTCAAGCTCCACTTGAGTAACCCACACACGCAACCTCAACCTGGTTTGTGACATCAATAGTACTTGATGGCAGGACAGATTTGTGTCCCAGAGACTCCCCCTTCTGTGGAATAGAATCCCTCACAACGTAAAGTCAAGTACCTCATTAACCCATTGTAAGCACAACCTGGATAACTGGATGAGGAGCAGAAAATACATCCCTGGGATTCCACCTATGTCCTTGCTGGACAAAGGCATTCAGTGCTAACATGTCAGAACATAGGCTAAATTCTTGGGCAGGCTTGTAAGGGCCTCAGGGCCAACAGCCTAGTAACTTCCTATGGTCCTATGATGTTATGTTCTTACAGTGAGTAATATATGTACCATTTCACTCACAGAGTTGCAGCATGTCCACTACAGCAGGGCCACATGATGCCCTGTATGCAAGGCAGAGATCATTTCTGAGTGGTCTATATAACACAAGGTAAATTGACAGTAATTTCCCACAATCCCTCTAGTCAAATACTGGGGAGTTGATGCTCCCTTGTGAGGAAACTTTGTGCTGTATCCAACTGCCGGTGGTGCTTGCAAAGGTACATGAGAAAATGGCAACTGCAGTGAAATATTGGCATGCTGAGGGAAGAGCACACAGAGGTTATATAAACAGCATTAGTGAGTGACACTGCCCTCACTAATGACATGAGCATGACATACTACCCATCTTACCCCTGTGCAGACATGGTGATTTATGGTAAAGTAGGTATAAACCGGTGTGGCCAGGCCTGTGTGCCTATGAATATCACCCCTGAGTATGTATATCAGATGTGGTTAATAAAGTGCTACATATCAGTAATACTGCTGTTACCGATGGAAATTATACTACATAAACATTTGCATGAGGTTACGGACATGAGTATGCAAATAGGCATATGTTCATGAAGACCCTCTTGTGGGAAAGTGACATAACTGGGAGATTGTATGACTGCTCCCAGTTTGATGTGAAATGAGGTGCTTCTTGTCCTCCTGTCAGCTACAGCCAAGTTTATGGAGTTGTACAGGTGGCACACCTTGCAGTGAAGATGTGGCTGTCTGTGCATGCACAGAGAACTTGTTCAAATCTGTGGTCATTACTCTGGCCTTGCTAGTCTGCACTGCCTGTCAGGCTACCAGACAGCACACTGGATGTTGTGTGACATGATGTGGGAACACAGACATTTGTTCCTGTTACATAAATGTACAGTCTAACATACATAGGACAAGTGTGGGTACACACACTTTGGCCAAAGATGCCCACCCCCTCTACAGTACACCTCAGATCCATGGCACACAGACATGCACCATGAAGCTGATGATGGTCAGGCTGCATGAACTGCTATGACATTTTGACCTGACAGGCATCACTGCCACTGTGGTGCTTGCCCGAGCAACCTTGCATGTGTATGTCACCAAACATTGTACATTATAGTGTGACACTGCAACTGAGCTCCAACTCACCATCTGCACATTACCCTACTGAAATCCAAGAACCCTGGAATACTAGGTATAATACATGCCACGCTGTAATTATTGCTTTGAATGCTACTCAAGGCATCTACCTGGTAAATGGTATGGCAAGGCTATACAGCCTTGCATGACATGAGACAACTATGTGGGTGAAAAACAGGGTGTGGCCTGCATCTCATGTGGAGTTTTGTACTAACATTTTGCTTTTTTGAATGAGACAAGGTGTAGGGGCATGGTATCTCATGAGAGAGTGGTTGTGCTGAGACCAGCAGTTGTAGTAGCCAGGCACCAGAAATTCAGGGGACCCCCCCCCCTTTTGTCAGCACTCCTCACAAGGTAATTTTGTCAGAATAGTACACACTTTTTGATTGGTGTGAACAGTGCCTCCTTACCTTTCCCAGGGTGTACATATGAATTCCCCCCACACTGTTTGACTTTGGTCTTTACAGATGCAGACATGTTGGTAGACTACTTTCTTGGACACCATGCTGGAATAAAAATCAGTACATAGCTGCACACAGGGTAAGTGACATGCAATGACAACTGGTATCCTCAGATGTGTCAGTAGTGTCATATTTACAGCCATGAAAACACTTATCATGGAAATGATTGCTAACAATGCAGTACACCTGCAGACACTGGCCCAAACGCAGTTTGTGTTGTTTAAGGTCAGATCATATCATTGTACCAAATTCATTGTTAGAGACTGAGATGTATGAGGGGAAAATAACTCATCCCACCTACCATCACCCAACGCATTTGTCAAAATTAGGCCATCAGGCATTATGGACACACTGTGGAGGTGTTTTACAAACTTGCATGTCATGGAAAGACACAGCAAACAACTAGATAAACCAACAAAGGCTGTAAACCAGACCCCGGGTACACTCAGCTAGTATCCTTAAGAGTAAAACTACGAGTTTATTAGTGAACAAAATAGCAGCTGAATAAAATCACTGTGTCTGACAGTCATTATCTGAGAAGATAGTTTTTTGTAGGCCAGTGCTACAATGAGCCCAGTCACCAGTGGACTACCCACACACATTGTTCCTGGGACTACCCCTCCTAGCCATTCCCTTCTCTGCAGTCATGGCCATTGTCAGTGACCTTAGCCTGGCTACATTTACAGATAATTGCAAACAAGGGACTGTTACTGTTTGGCAAATAGTACCAACAGTTACCCAGGATGGGTTGACACACACATTCAGCTGCTGTCAGTGCCATCAACAAATACTATGTGCCAAGGTATGCACAATACTATATTTTTTGCAGTCAGCCACCCCCTGGACAATACCATATTGTCTGCTCACCTCCAAAGGTTGACCTGGTTGGCAGAGACTTATGGACACAGAGAGATGTAGCCATTGACTTGCACTGGTCAGTAAGATGTGGGACTTCATGCACTGTTGTACAATCTATAGATAAAGGTATGGCATGTAAATCCCAGAATGTCATTGTTACACTGTATGTGGCACTCATCACACCTATCACTGAGTGCACTCTCAGCTGTGGAATGTAAGTACACAGGCACATCTGACATATCTAATAGCCAGAGAGGTCCCACGGTAACCCAATACACAGTGAACATAACATGTCCAATGCAGAATGTGTCAAGGCGGAAATTGTGTATTAGGTCCACTACATGCTTTGGAGGGGCGGTGTATGGCTGCCATACAGGGAGCTGTCAGCTCCCACTGTGTACCACCTGCATATTCAAGAAAGGACTAGTACGGGACATACCTGCTGCACAGAGCTGCACCTTGACTGTGGTATAAATAGGCCATGCTGGGGAGACAGGTATGTAACCATGACACTAGACACTAAGTGTACAAGCTCCCCAGTCATGTGAACCACACTTCTGCTGTAATGCACATCATATGTAAGTAACACAATGGGATGCAGAACAAGGCAATCATAACTTGATGAGGGTAAATGTTTGTAGTGGACACAGGGCTGTAGATGGTGCATCTCCTACATCACAGCTTGTAGATGTGTCAGCTCCCAGAACCCTGCTTGCACTTATCAAAGAAAAAACATTGTGTCAGAGATTATGGATGCAGGAGTATGCTGCATGATGCCATTGTCCCTGTTAGCCTGTGATACACATATGAAGCTATCGAGCCATGTACCACTACTGCGTTACCTTTGTAAAGACATTTTGATTATGTGCTGACATTCCTGCCTGTGCTCTGATTGTTACAGTTTTACTGTAGCACTGTAGCCATAGGTGTGTCCTAAAAATTCCAGAATCTGAAAAATAAACAGTTCTATGAGACACCGTTCATTTTGTAAGTATACAAGTATTACAACATCATCCAGCTTAATCTACATAACATAATGTGGTGTACTCAGTACAACCACCAGCAGACATCTGTCAGTGACCAGTACAAATAGAATGTGAAAGGAAACAGTGGATTAAAGGACTACATACTCAATTTAGGTAGTCACCCTGTGCATCAGACCCATAACTTAATTTCCCTGCATCAGTGACAAGGATGGCAGGGATGTGGCACAGGTATCATCACTTGCACAGGGTGTTGTGTGGTAGTGCAGAAGGCCAAGGACCCAACAGGTTGGCAAGTGTGTGTGAACCAGGAAGAGAAGCAGACAAGATGGACATGGAATGTGCCATGTGTGTTTGCAAATGACCTGATTGTGACAGTGGTGTGTAAGTGTCTACGTGAACACAGTCAAGCTCAGTGCTAGCCCTACATGACTGTATGATGGACAGCTTTGAACCATGCATGGCAGAGGTGACAGTTCACCGTCTCTACCTCTGAACATGGGAACTGCCAATGGCAGGATTTGCACTTACACCTCCATGCCCAAGGTCTGAAGCGACGCTACTACCTGAGGGTGACTACTGTTTGCTGGGACTGTGTCCTCCACTGTAACACCCAGGACCATGAGCCTATGCCCTGCCATGTCACAGTATGGACAGCACACTCGCCTCTGGGGTGCTAGATGTACTGCCACTACAGCAGCATGAATGAGCCTGGCCACGTTGACTCTCAGCTGATCTAGTTGCTGAACTACGTCCACGGGCCTGACGCTCACATAGCCAAGCTGGAAGCAAAGCTCTCTCCACCCAAGATTGTGCTAGACAGTCAAGAGGAAAAGGTTAACACCTCAAGCAACACATAGCGCTTCTAAACTCACACCACCAACACCCACACATAGCAACACTAAATCCACATATGCGGAGGCCCTTAACTGTAACCTGCCCAAGCAACAAGGACCTCCGAAGCTGAAACGCAAACAAACACCAATCACAACCAAAGTGTCACATAGCTCACAACACCAGTGTGCCACCCAGCAATAGCCCCTAAGGCAAGACAACGTACATAACACTTTAGTCATAGGTGACTCTATAGTCAGGCACACTAATGTCCCACTCACCAGGCTGAACAAGGAGAAAATTACAATGAGCCTCCTGTTGGGTGCCAGGATCCCCCACATAACTCATGCACTCAAGTCACTCCACAACAAGTACAAATATGACTCTGTGATTGTCCATGTTGGAGTGAATGACTTGAGACGTACCTCCCTGGACTACATGAAAAGAGACATGGAAGAGCTTTCGGATCATGTGGCCCAGGCAGGTATGACCCCAGACCTGAGTAGCATCCTGCCTTCGCCCACAATGATACCACAATATAAGGACAAAATGACTGACTTCAACAATTGGCTAAGCTTCTGGTGTCATTCAAAGGGGATCCAGTATCTGTCTGCCTGGGATGACATGATCGACAGACCACAATGCTTTGTCAGAGATGGTCTGTACCTGTTGCCCCTGGGATTCGGGTTACTGGCTAAGGCTCTTGCCACCCCTATAGTGCCTTTTTTAGGCAAAGTTCAAAGGACAAAACCACCACCACAGCAGGTACAAGCATGAAAAATCTGAAGGTAATGCTACTCAATGCTAGAAGTCTAAACCTCAAAACGCACTCTCTCGAGGCACTCCTAAAAATGGAGAACATCGATATCTGTGCAGTAACTGAGACCTGGTTCAAGGCTTCATAGAGCACCCCTGCAATACCAGGCTACAACTCTTACCACACTTTTCAGCCACCAAACCGGGATCGAAACACTAAAGGTGGAATTCACACCACCAGGTTAGTTGCCCAACACAATGCGTCTGAAATTCTCCAGGTACAACTAACACTAGGTAAGACTGCAATCCAAATTGTAGCTTGCTACAGATCCCCCACCATGCCCCAAGATTCACACTACACCTTTCTAAACATACTGGAAAATATTAATATACAACCAAACACCCTAATACTGGGTGATTTCAACTACCCTGCCATTAACTGGGAAAACTACTCGTGTACCAACACCTTTGCCCAACGGTTCTTGGAATTCATAAATTCCAATGCCCTGGATCAACTAATCCATAGTCCCATCAGGGGCTCCAATATCCTAGACCTGGTCATTACCGACATGGGAAATCGATGCTCCACACCTACAGTTACCCTCTCTTTGGTCAGGTCAGACCATAAGCTAATCACCCTTAACATCCACATCCCACCCCCACCCCACAGTAAGGAAACCTCCATAAAAAACGTCTCCAAAACCAACTTCATGCTACTCAAGTCAGAAGTTACAAACTTCATGACACCCATACAGACGGGAACTGAAAGTTCAACTGCTGAGTCCTACACTAAGGCACTGTACGAGAACATCCACTCATACATGAATCATGCCATCCCAAATAGAACCAAAATGCTCTCCTCCAAAAAAAGGAAGCCAATCAGGTGGTCCTCTGCCATAAACAAACTTTACAACAAAAGGAAGAAACTGTTGCAGAAAAGAGGAAAATCCCAGGATGCAAAAAACTCCCTTACCAGCCTCAGGAAGAAGCTGAGATCTCTCATGAAATCATCCAAAACTAGTTACGAAAATAAAATTTCCAAAGACAACCACAAGGCATTCTATAACTATGTCAAGAATCTAAATGGCAATGCTCAGATCTGCTGTGAGCTACAACAGAATGGCATTAAATATATTGATCCCAAGGATATTGCCAATATGCTGGAAGATCAATTCAATGCCAGCTTCACCCCCTCTCACCCCCTAAATGGCCCATCTCAATATCGGAAGATTGCCAAATTCTGGTAATAACGGCCACACAGGTAAAAAGCGCACTCTCCAAAGCTAAGAATACAGCATCCATGGGACCAAATGACATCCCGGGCTGTGTACTTCATGAACTGTAAAAGGAAATGGCACCTCACCTAAGTGTCATGTTTAATCATACCCTCACATCAGGCTTCATGCCCACTGAGTGGTACACAACTTTTAGTTATGTACTCACCATAACTTCAGATGTTTGGGATCCATCTCGCCTACATTCTGACTGATGGGTTCGGAGCCGATCCCTCGGCTCTGACTCGGCATGCTTATGCCAAAGAGCGAAGTCTCTTATTGGCTGAGCTTACTATATCCCAGGATGCACCACTACCAGTCCCCCAGATCTAGTTTGTCCGCACACATGCACACATGCACGTCCTGCTTAAATAACATCGTCAGATGAAACAAGATAAAACAGTAGAACTCAAACCGTTCAATCTCTCTGATCTCCAAGGCAGGGGGAAGGAGGGTGGGTATTAGGAATGTAGGCGAGATGGATCCCAAACATCTGAAGTTATGGTGAGTACATAACTAAAAGATGTTATGTGATCCTATCTCGCCTACATTCTGACTGATGGGACAGCGTCCCTAGCACCTGAATCCTGGGTGGCTCACTGGAAAACACTCCTGAGTACCGTGGAACCAAATGATGCTCGCCCTTTAGATGCCACATCCAATTTATAGTGGGAAATGAAAGTGTGGATTTGACCAAGTAGCCGCAGCACAAATCTCGATATAGCGAGCTTGGAATGAAAAGCTATAGAAGTCGCCATAGCTCTGGTAGAGTGAGCTTTGATAGATGTTGTAAGTTGCTTATTCGAAGAAGAATAAGCCTGAGTTATACAATCTCTAATCCATTTGGAGATGGTAGCTTTTGTAATGGTTTTATCCAATTTACTGTCTGAGAAGGACACAAACAATTGGTCTGACTTACGAAATTGATGAGTCCTGTCTAAATAGAAACGCAACTGCCTGTGAACATCCAATTTATGGAGAGTGTATTCTGCTTCATTGGAGAATTTTGGGAAGAAAACTGGTAGCTCCAGAGATTGTTGAAGACAGAGATTAGAACAGACCTTTGGAACAAAGGATGGATTAGGTCTAAGTGATACTCTATCCTTGTGGAAAATCAAGTACGGTGGTTTAATAGATAGGGCTTGAAGCTCTGAAACTCTTCTTGCAGAAGTAATTGCAACTAAGAAGGCAGTTTTCCAAGACAGATATTTTAAGTCACATGTAGCAGCAGGCTCGAAAGGGGGAGATGTTAATGCACGAAGCACCAAATCAAGATCCCACGGAGGCGCAGGATGAAAAACTGGGGGTCTTAACAGGCCCGCACCTTTAATAAAGGTCTTGCATAATCTGTTGCTCATCAATGGAGGATCCATGGATTCGTGGAATTTAGAGATAGCCGCCAGTTGGACTTTAATAGTAGAGACAGAAGATCCTTGATTAAACAGGGATGTTAAGAATTTCAAAACTTCCGGGATTGGAGCAGTGATAGGGTCTAAGCCCCTGAGTTGAGCCCAGATAGCAAACCTCTTCCACTTACTGAGGTACAATTTGTTAGTGGTGGGTTTGTGGGCTGAAGATAAAATGTGAATAACTTCCGGGTCTAATGTGTGACTTCTGACTAAGGTCGGAAGTGGAGGAGCCAGGCTGTCAACTTCAAGGAGTGTAGGGACTGATGCTGTCATCCCGACTGATGGATTAGCAGATCCGGAGTTAGATCTAACGTCCAAGGATCGTCCACCGCATGTTTCTTCAGGTAGGGAAACCATACCTGACGAGGCCAGTATGGAGCAATCAGTATCATTGTGGACCCCAATTGAGAAGCTTTTTGAATGACTTTGGAGAGAAGTGGTATCGGAGGAAAGGCATAAAGTAGCCCTGTTGGCCAAGGTTGTGCTAGAGCATCCATAGCTGCTTCCCCTTGATGTGGAGTCAAGGAGAAGAACATTTTGCACTTCGTGTTTAGTGGTGTTGCAAATAGATCGCAGCACGGCTCCCCATCTCCTGAAAACCTGAGCTGCTACTGTTTCATTTAGGGACCACTCGTGAGGAGAGAGAATTGTCCTGCTCAATTTGTCTGCCAATATATTTGATTTCCCCGGAATGTGGGTCGCTACCAAGAAACGGTTGGTAGCTACAGCCCATTCCCACACCCTCATGGCCTCTCTGCAAAGGGGGTAAGATCTGGTCCCTCCTTGTTTGTTCAGATACCAGACCACCGACATGTTGTCTGTGTGGATGGCGATGATGCCCTGAGGAAGAAACTTGTGTAAGGCCTGTAGGGATAGAAGTACAGCCCTCATTTCCAACACATTGATGTGGAGAAGAGCTTCGTCTGGAAGCCAGGAGCCCTGAACTAACCTGCCCAGACAATGCCCCCCCCACCCTATCTGGGAGGCATCTGTCGTCAGGGTAACCACTGGAGAGGGAAGAACAGAGGGCTTCCTTGATTTAGATTGGATGTCTGAAGCCACCAGCGAAGGTCCCGTTTGCATGTTTCTGTAATCATGATGTGATGATTGAGGGGAAGGTCCTGAAAGGACCATTGAGTTGACAATAGCCACTGAAGAATCCTCATGTGCAATCTTGCCAGAGGAACTAAAAGAACCGTGGCAGACATTGAACCTAAAACTTGTAGGACCATCCTGGCTGGGGCTTTGGATCTTGAAATCAGAGCTTGAACTTGGCCCTGTAAAGTTTGGATCCTTTCGGTAGGAAGAAAACGCAGCATCAATTTTGAGTCTATCTCTGCTCCTATGAACCTTATGCGCTGAGAGGGCAGCAAGACAGACTTTGACCAATTGAATGTAATCCCCAGGAAGCACCCAGGAGATGGTGGCTTTGAGGTTGTCCATTAGTAGATGCCTGGTGGTGGCAGTCAGGAGCCAGTCGTCCAGATAGGGAAACACTTGGAATCCGAGACTCCTCAGGTGAGCAGTCACTACTGCCAAACACTTGGTGAACACCCTGGGGCTGTGGTGAGACCAAAGGGCAGAGCACAAAATTGGAAATGACTGACTCCCAGGCTGAAGCGCAGATACCTCCTGGACGCCTGATGAATCGGTATGTGATAATAGGCGTCCTTGAGGTCTATGGAGCACATCCAAACCTCCTTCTCCAACAATGGGAGAATGGATTGTAACGTGACCATTCGAATTTGGATTTCGTGACGGATTGGTTCAGTTTGCTGAGATCCAATATTGGTCTCAGGTCCCCTGTCTTTTGGCACTAAAAGAACCTGGAGTAATTTCCGGATCCGATCTGGTCTGTGGGGACCGGTTGGATGACTCCTTTTCTAGCAGCTTTAAAGCTTCTGCGGCTGCAATTTCCCTTTGACTGGGTGGTGGGTCCGGGATTTTTGGACGGTGGGGGTGAGCATGTGAATGGGATGGTGTAACCTCCGGCAATGATCCGGCACCCATCTGTCCTGAGTGATTGACTCCCAGGCTTTTAGGTGCTTGGCAAAATGGCACCCGACTGGCTCGAGCAGCACAGCCGGGCAATCCCTCATGATGTGTGGGAGGCTGAAGAGCCACGAAAGGACTCGCGGTCTCCAGAATTGCGGGGCCCTCTGCCGCCTCTGGGACGGCGTCTCCCAGAAAAATTTCCCTGTCCTCTGCCTCTGGAAGGGAATCTTCCTGCTGTTGAGAAAAAACTTACGTGATTTTCGAACCACATTTTCCCCTCCTTTGGCCTTGGGATAAGGCCGAAAGGGAGTGGAATAACGGGCACCTACGGCAGATAAAGTTTTTCCCTCTTGCTCACAGCGGGTAAGGGTGTCTTTAACCTTGGGTCCAAACAAAGAGGACCCATCAAAGGGAGCGTCGGCGAAGGAAGACTTGAAGGCCTCCGCAAACTGACACAAGCGGAGCCAGGCTTGTCTCCGTGAGCCACGCCTGTGCCGCTCTACCGCCCCTTCGGCCGCATAGGAAATGAGCCTCATGGACGAGTTAGAAATTGACGTAAGGATAGCCAACTGAGAGCTAACCGACTGGGCTAGCTGCTCAGGTAGGTTACCCGAGAGGGAATCTGACAGCTCCTTGACCAGATCCCTCTGAAGCCTGGTAAAATGTGCCAAATAATTCAGAGACCTTAAAGTAAAGGCCGCTGAAGTCAGGGTGCGCTTCCCGTACCTGTCCATGCTCCTAGACTCCTTATTAGGAGGATGGACGGACGTTGAAGCCTCTGCCACGTCCTGTTGTGTAGCAGATGCCACCACCATGGCATCTACAGCCACGCCTTTAGTGAGGAACTCCTTCTCGGGTGGGGCAGATAAAAATTTATTAGGGTGAGAAGGGACTGGTTCCACGGTATCTGGATGTTCCCACGCCCTTCGACAAACTAAATCCAGGAGCTCGTCGAAGGGCGGAGACACCCAAGAGGCGGAGGGCTGAGCCCCAAAGGCCTTGAGGAGCACTGACTCATCAGCAGAGGGGGGTTTGGATATCCAGCCTCGTTGTTTGAGGATCTCTAAGATGTCTGCAAAAGAGACATCATCCGAGGACGACTTCGGGGACCCCTCCGCATCATCAAGATCAGTGTCCGATGTAATAGACTCGGGCGAGTCCACGTGCTTCCTCTTGCATGATCTCTTCCTTGGGGGTTCCTCCGAAGACAACTCAAGAACCCTCAGGAGGAGGGGAACCCCCAATGGGGGTAACCTCAGGCCCAGGGGCTCCGCTGCCTACGGACAGGGGAACTGCCAAAGACCCAGTCTCCACGCCCAGGGAAGGTGCCGGTAAAGCCGGAGAGATGGCCGAAGACTTGGCCAAGGCACTCCTCATAGCTCTGAAAGCCGGACCCCAGAATCCTGGGAGTGTCCGGTCTCGAGCCATGATAGCAGACGGCAATCCCGCAGCAGCACCGAGAGGAGGCTCGGAACCGAAAGCATAGGTCCCAAACATCACCCCGGGTCCAGCCGAAGAAGTCCGTGTACCAAACTCGGACCCGAGGCCGGGTTGGAGTAAGGGTCGGAGCCGACCCTAAGATCTCCACCGGCTCCAACAGCACCTGCTCCGACGGAGCCGAAGCGGTCGGAGGAGGAATAGCCATGGGATGGGCATGGGCTATCGGCTCCGAAGCCAACTGGGTCGGAGCCGAAACAAATTTTTGAAAGACTGGGGACTGGAACAGTCTTTGGAACACCCTGTCTATATCCGAATCCGACATCCTCGAGGACTTAGAGGATACTGAACGGGTTCGAGATGGCCTCTCCAACGGCCCCAAAGGACTAGGGGACCGGCTCCGAGGCGACTCGATGACTATCGGCGCCGAAGGAATACCCACACTAGGTTCCATCGGTGCCGAGGAGGACTTCGGCGCCGAGGAGGAAGTGTCTGAGCGGGCAACCCTAGTCGGCTCCGAGACCAGTGGAGCCGACGAAGGTGACCCGCCTCTCGATACCCCAGCCATCGGCTCCGAAGCCAGAGGAGTCGAGACTGGTGGCATCGAGGCAGACCGTTCCGCCCTCGGCTCCGAAGTCCTTGGAGCCAAAGGAGAAGCCTGCCTATGTCTTTTGGCGGCCGGATCCGACGGACTGGTCGGAGCCGACGCCTTCTTCTTTTTGGTTGGAGAAGGAGAGGATGCTAGAGCCTCTTCGAAAGAGGGTTTAATTAAGCCTTTAAGAATAAGTTTATTTTTCCTCTCCTGGAGGACCCTTGAGGAAAAAGCGTGACACACGCTGCATGATTCTTGTAAATGTTTTGCACCCAAACAATAAACACAGAGAGAGTGGTCATCTGTGATTGACATTTTAAAATTACATTTGGTGCATTTTTTGAAGCCCGAAGGCCTAGGATTCTGAGACATTATAGCAAAAAACAGTAATCCCTGACAGAAAAAACCAACACTATCCACTTGATTTTCTAATCAACTGACACTACCTAAAAATCGGTTTACAGCTGCCGATTAGGTAAACAATCTGTAACAATTAAGTCAAGGGTACTTTGAAACCCTCTAAGGTTTAAGGGGGGGTTGACTGACCGGGAAGGCCCTAAGATAAAGGAGGCCTGAAATCAAATCAACGCCCAATCACACTACAAAGTTCTCACAAAACTCCAAACACACTACAAAGTGAAGAATAGCCGTTAAAACAGCTTTTTATGACAAGAACAGCAAAATTCTGACAGAAAAAAGTTAGTAAATAAATACTACTCAGCTCAGCCAGCTCGAGACCACGTCTTCACAAGTTAGCGGCAAACGAGATCTGGGGGACTGGTAGTGGTGCATCCTGGGATATAGTAAGCTCAGCCAATAAGAGACTTCGCTCTTTGGCATAAGCGTGCCGAGTCGGAGCCGAGGGATTGGCTCCGAACCCATCAGTCAGAATGTAGGCGAGATAGGATCACATAACATCTACAGTTATCCCACTCCACAAGGGGGGGATCCACCTTGGATCCTAGTAACTACCGCCCCATCAGTCTGATGAGCCTGATCTGCAAGGCCATGGAACGTATTATCATGGAACTTATAAACAAAGACATTAGCAACCTTAAAACACTGGACCCCACCCAGGTTGGGTTTGTGAAGGGCTGATCTTGTCCCCTGAACCTGACTAACTTCTTCAAATCAGTCTCCAGAGCTGTGGACGAGGGTAAGGCAGTCCACACTGCCTATATGGACCTTGCCAAGGCCTTTGACACCATCCCCCACTCTGGAATCATAGATAAACCTACTAAGCTGGGCATTAATCTCTACGTCACTCGATGGGTTGCCAACTGGCTTACTGACAGAATCGACACTGTAAAAGTAGCTGACTTTAAATCCGGCTCCAGACAAGTGACAATTGGAGTACCTCAGGGTTCAGTCCTGGGACCTCTCTTGTTTGGCATCTACTTCTCTGAAGTAGAGGCCCACACTAAGGGACTCTGGCTAACAAAGTTTGCAGATGACTGCAAACTGGGAGCCAATATTGAATCCCCAAATTATGTCGATACTCTACAAAAGGGCCTTACAGAAACAGATGCTTGGTGCCAGAGCCATGGGCTCAAGCTCAATGCCAAGAAATGTATAGTTATCCCCTTTGGAAAAAAACATGTACCCATGAATTACTACATAGGTGGCAGTACACTAAACACCACAAAAGTGTGATAAGAGACTTAGGGACACAGGTGGACAGTGGTCTCACCTTCAATAACCACATCACCACAACAGTCAGGAAATCCTTCTATGTGGCACACCTCATCACTAAGGGCTTTTCATCCAGAAAAAAGGAGGTCATTGTCCCACTGTACTCATCCCTCATTAGACCCATTATAGAATACAATGCCCCATTTGGTATGAACCTCTCAAGACATCTGCAACAACTGGAAAGGCCGCAGAAATACCTCACTAAAAGAATCACATGCTTAAAGCAGATGCCCTACGCTGACTGCCTTAAAAAAACTCCAGCTATACTCTGTCGCATATCGTCTACTCCGAGGCGATCTCTGCTTAACATACAAGGACACATCAAACCCAGAGCTGATGGACATGCTACACTTAAAGAAATCCCAATCCCTCAGAGCCACATGCTCCAGGGATCTAAACCTTGTCATCACAATAAACAAAACATGCTGGGGAAATAGGTTTCTGACCCAGAGACTCCCCAGATTCTGGAATAGACTGCCCATAAATGTCAAGCCTCTTTGGCCCTCTTCAAAAGGAAACTTAATGATTGGATGGGAGAAAGGAAATTCACCCCAGGGATCACATCAGTTGCCCTGCTAGACATGGGTCCAGGGAAGTAAATAGTGTGGGAAGAAATAGCCAGGGAATTGTTATGGCTAGGCTTATATAGGCCCTAGGGCCGATAGCCTAGTACCAACCTATGAACCTATATATGTCAAGCTGTATAAATTGCTGTCAGTATTACAGACTTCTGTAATGCCCACCCTCATATACCAGGACCTGAGGACATTACTTTCTACAAAACTTCTATAGTTGTTGTAAATAATAAGCTCCTTATTCAAGAATCCCATGAGCAACAGTGTTGTACACTGCTGACATTTGCCAACACTCTGCACAGTTGACACATAAGGCAATTTGAACTGTCCTACAAATGCTGCAAATCTATTAGTGTGGTCACAACTACAAGGCATAGGTATAGCTGTAAACTGTGTTCCACTGGTAAAACTTTGTGAGGTTGGCAATCATGCAGACAGTACATCAATTGAGCCAGCAAGCCTGGGATGACATTTTAGCAAGTACAGTGCACTCAGTCTACATCTGTATCACAACAGTGCTATGCTTACCAGGAGCAGGATCATGGCTGTGTATGATTCCAGATGGTCCTGTGAAAAATTGAAGGAGAGGTAATGTGAACAGCAACCCATGTTGCACTCTGACAGGTTAATACATCCACAGATCTCACATTTACAGTACGTACTATGTTACTTGGTGTGGAGGTCATAATCTGGGCATGATATTCACACTGCAACTAACCCCTGCCATAAAAGAAAAACCTGCCACCCACATAAAAGTATGTACAGCATGAAACACTGAATACTACAGTATCCCAATGCTTATCCAACTAAGCATACCTGGACACTCTTCTTGTGTAGAAACGGTGGCATCCACATCCACAACATACTGTGTGATGGATGCCTGGGAGCTGTCCTGTGTTCCTAGGTCCACCAGGAATTCCTCTGTGGCTGACAGTGGTTGTTCCACTGCAGCCCCTCCACCTGTGACACTACGATCCCTGACCACATCTGCTGCTCTTCTGCAGGCGGAATTTATCATACCTGTGGCACGGTGTCACACCTGCTCATATGTCCTTCTCTGTTGTCCAATGGCATTCACATTGTGAACCAGGTCAGTTCACAATGCTGCCCACTCTGCCCTGTTTGTCCTCCCCCTGGACAGTAGGAATTGGTGATGTGTTACAGAGCATCCAGGATAGCTTCAATTTTGGCCTCTGTAAAAGGGCCCTGGTGTCTCGGATACATACCTCCTGAAAGACAACAAAATGGGAACATATGTCAGGAAACCATATGTGGCAATACAGTACGTAGAGATGCTGCAATACCAGATGGCTACCAGTAACCACTGCTTGGTTACATATCTCACATTCGACATTATGCAAACATAGTAAGGGTGTGGATGCGAGTAGGATAGTGACAGTACTCATCTATCCCTGCTTGTGCCATGACAGATACTGCTGTATGGTCAGACAACCAACACAAAAGTCCATTAATTTGTGGCCCGTATATGTAAACCCCACTTGTAATATGTAAAACAAGCAGTATCGTACAAATAGCCGTGTAGTATTACCACCTCTATCAACATGAAATTCCCAGGAGAGTGGTATATCTATTTAACAGAGAGCATTCTGTCCATACTGTACACTAGTTCCTCTGTAAGTGTAACCCAACTGCAGATCAGTGATATGTCAGAAGTACAGTTCCACGCAAGGCTTACTGCTGTAATCACCAGCCCCCCCCCCCCCCTAAGTACATGGACAAATATGCATCATGTTGGAAACAAAATGATTACATACCTGATGGAGTACAATACTCCTGTGTTGAACAATACCCATATACAGATGTTGTGGCAATGAGTTGACCATAAAAAGTAACTCTCATACACAATGTTATCCCTAGCTAGCTGTTTGCCTTTTTAACATGGTTCTGTATTAGAGAGTGATTGCCTCAGACCCATTCTCTGCTTGTGAACTGCACATTGCAGGCAGCACATCTGCTTTGCATTATAATCAGCCAATCCTAGGCAACCGCTGAACAAGATATAAGGCCTCAATGTACATTACAACCCCTTTCTCGGTGTTGGGTTTGGAAACAGTAGGGGACACATCCTATGTCATGGTAGACAGGATGTCTGTAGCAGCTACTATTTACATACAAATGTGTGTGCTACAGGCTGGAGCTGAAGGTGATGCTGCAGGCAACAGGCATAAGCAGAAAGGGTGAACACTTTGCAGGACAACAAGCTGTAAGAGTAAGTGTGGGACCTGTGGCAGACTTGTTTTATAGGCAAGAGCCACAGTGAATGTAGCCACCCCACTGGGAAGTAAGGTATGTATGTCAGGTAAGTGTGTCAGCCAATGGTATCAGTAAGACAATGCAAGCCAAAATGCTTGGTGTGTCCTACAAAACAGGTAAGTGTACATTAATGATGATGTCGGCCAGGTGGACAACTGCCAGATCATGTGTTATGCCATGGTATTCCCCTGTTGAGTGTGTGCTGGCAAACCTTTCAGTACACACTTCAACATCCAGTGGGAGTGCAGCCTACTGCATTACCTGTTGCACTAAGAGTAGGATGAGAGTGGTCTACCTGTACACCTCTGCCCTCTGTAACAGAGATGTAGACATTCCAACTGTACTGCTTTGGGTGGATAAATATGTGATGAGACAAGACATACATATCACACTATAATACTGATGGCCACATACATGTATTTGCATTGGTAGATGCAGCTGTACTTGAAGCCAGGACCATATGTGCCAAAAAGTTTTTTTTTCAATGCATTTTACAGACTGAGCTGCAGAGTCACTGTTATGGCAGGTGAATTCATACATGTTGTAGTTATTATTCCACAGATATCTGCTGTTAAATGTGCACTTACATGTATCAGTATGTGTATGGCTTTAGAGTGCTGTATTTGTATAACAGAGTTCCAGTTAACATCCTCTTTTCCATTAATGTTTTGTCAAGTGTGTTCTTACATGTTGTAGACATAACTGCAGGGTTACCTGCTATCAGATACCTCAATTATGTCTAAGCTTATGTGTGTGCCTTTGTAGTGATGTATTTGTGTACTAGAGTGCTAACTGTAGTACTATTTTTGTATGACTCTCATAGTTGATTTTCACGGTGCAGCAAGATGCACCACACCATTTAAACATGCTTAATGGTGGAACTACAGCATGACTATGTTTTGCTTAAAACACCTGTTTTTATTAGCAGCTGTGTGGCTTGGCGGGATGGTCCACTGTTCTACAGGTGCAAGGATCATGAGTTCGAAATAGGATGCAGGTGTACATTTTTGACTGTGCTTAATATTGTTCCAAAAGCATATATCAGTACAGTGCTATTTAGCCATGTCATGCAAAAAATCTTTAAAGAAAAGAAAATGGGGGCAGGTAGGAATGTGCAGGACGGGTGTAGGAAAGAACCATAGCTATCTATTTCTTCATCAGCAACAACTGTGCATTTTAGCAAATCTTTTAGCTGAATCTGGACTGTCACCCCAGAGAGGGGTGACGATAACCTAACTGCGTTGTCAAGCCAACTGGACCACATTACATGTGCCCAGTGCAAACGTGTGCAAAATGGAGAGCTATGTATGGGACAATTTTTTTTTGGGACAGGTGCCCTCTTTTTAAGGTGAAAGTGGAATGTTGGGGAAGGGACATAGGTACATGTAGGGGAGGTAAGTTGGGAAGGTGAGGAAGCTTTTGAGACAGACAAGACAGCAGACAGGGTTGGTGTGTGACACAAGAGGGGGGTAAACCATTTAGATGTGGAGGGTGTTGTGGAATCCCAGTCTCAGGAGCATCCACAAGGTAGAAATGCGACTCAAGTCCTCCCCCATGAGACTGTCAACACTGCTCCTTCACTGCCCCTGTGGTGGCAGTGGTGGAGGCTGGCTTCCAGGGTGAGGCAGCCCCACCTGGGTGGTGAGCATGCTCTCCATCTGGTGCAGGATACCTCCGACAGTTTAAGGGTGCAACCTGTGCACCATACCTGGTATTTCATTATGGGTGACAAAATCACCCCCCTCCACTGCCGCTCCCAGAGGGGGGCCCAGCCCCAACCTGTGGGGCGGAACTACCTGACACTGCAGGTAGTGCAAGGGCAGGAGAGGGGCACCACTAGGCTGAGGAGCAGATGTGCTGGGCCCCGTTGCCACTGCCAGGGGTGCCAAGGAAGGGGGATCACCTGGAACCAGCCTACCTTGTCATACTGTAGTACAGTAAATGTAAACACAAGTTAAGATAAGTAATAACCAAACAAATGTTAGTATTAACATAATGCAAAATAATATTAATTAGTCAAAATACACATTATGATATATTATATGGAACAAAACAACAAATAACATAACAGTAAGTATGTTAACAGCAAACCAGTATGAGATAACCCATAATGCCAACATAACAGTTAGTTTAACATAATATATCAATATCAAGTCATACTAATAAATAAAACAAACGAAGAGCCACCAAGCTGAAAACACGAATCCTTCAGTTTTGCACCAAACACCACACTTTATTGCTGTTATAGTGCTGAAGAGTTTTCTCAGAATAATGCAAATGTTTAGGTTTGTGTAGTTGCACTCTGTCTTTGTGTAGAAACCTTTCTACACAAAGACAGACTGCAACTACACAAACCTAAACATTTGCATTATTCTGAGAAAACTCTTCAGCACTATAACAGCAATAAAGTGTGGTGTTTGGTGCAAAACTGAAGGATTCGTGTTTTCAGCTTGGTGGCTTCTCGTTCATTTTATTTCTGCATTTTCATAGTTGGTTTATCATTTGTTTTCATACTAATAAATAACATTACTGAATTAAAGAAGATAAGGAGTGGAGAGATAGAGAACATACCATTAGTGGACTCACAGATGATATTACTACACAGACTACTAATACATACTTCTACAGGTGTGTAGTGTCAGTTGTGAGTGCAGTGACTCCGATTCTTGTATAGATGGTGTTGCATGTAGATACCTCTCAACCTGTTAGCATGGGACAGTATGGACAAACCACTAACAAATGCAGGTATAAAACTACAGGGAACTGTTTCACATACTGTGCTCATACATTACTGCCAAGGTGTTTTGTAAATGGATTTGCAAATAAATTGCATTCCACGTAATCATTTATCTGCTAATCAAGGACCAGACAGATTGGGCAGTTCTCATTACATTATGAAAAATCATGACAGTTGAGAGGTATGTTCGTGTACATTAAGTACAAGAGACAGCCAGTCATATCTTAGTTGGCTGGCATGGGAGTAGAACCCACAAGCTGTGACTCCTGGGGACATCTGCACTTTAACAATTGATTGGAGTCAGATTAGAGCACACATGCAGTGAATACAGTCCTACTGCAGTTATTTGAACACATTACTTATCATAGCACAATCCTGTTTTAAACTTTATTGTTATCATTCCTTAGAATCTGTCACTTATACATGTTATCTGCCCAGAACGTGAACTACCTTACCCATATACTTTGTTCCTGGAGTGGGAGGAATAGAGAGTGTTATTTGACTCAAAATGATCTGAAGATGGTCCTGAACCGTACTGTGGATAGGGCACTACATTTATCAGGCAATTATTTCTGCATTCTTTATTAATTTCCTTTTTACAGCTGACTAGAGTCAGATTAGAACACACATGTAGTGAATACAGTCCTACTGCAGTTATTTGCACACATTACTTATCAAAGCACAATCCTGCTTTAAACTTTATTGTTACTGTTCCTTAGAATCTGTCACTTATACACATATCTGCCCAGAACGTGAGCTACCTTACCCATACACTTTGTTCCTGGAGTGGGAGGAATAGAGAGCATTATTTGACTGAAACTGGCTTACTGTGGGTAGTGCACTACATTTATCAGACATTTTCCCTACTTATCACACTCACACGTCATCCTGGCCAGGTGCCCTTTATGAGACTGGACATTGCAAGGCCATTCAGCTGCAGCTGTTGGAAGAGAAACAAATCATTATGCATACCAGTTTTGCATGGATTCAGCTTGTATGTTAGTAAAGTAGTAGCAAACATACTTACATATCTGTGGAGTATGTCCAGCCCTAGCCTCTTGGACCTAGGTGTCCAAGGTTCCTCTCTTTCTTCACTTCAGGTCGTCATAATGGTGATGACACTGCTCATCAGTGTGGGGGATACCAGCAGCACTAGTAAGATCCCTGGCCAACTGATCCCAGGCTTCAGCTTTACATTCTGAGCCCTGGTAATCACTCTGCAGCAGCCGAGGTTCATAGTTGGTCACTAGGAGTCCAACAAACACTCTGGACTTCTGTACACCCCACCTCTGCACCTGAAAGTGCACTCAGTCACCAACACTGCCAGGCATATCAACAGGTTACTAAGGACTTCAATGAATGGTGTACAATTCTTGCCTACTGGTCTTAATACAGACTGAATTCCCTCCATTACACGTCATACTGTAACTTTCAAAAAAGCGCCCAGTTGATTAGCATCGCACAAACCATTTTAGCAGAGCTGAGCATCATGCAGACTTGCACAACAGTGTTTCAGTGGAGCACAGCAACACACAAACAAGAATAGCCACTGACCATGTTTAAGCGGTGCTTAGCATTGTGCAGCTATTTCAAATGTAACAATTTTGTTTTTGTATTAAACCACCCTTTACGTCACCTCACACATTTTCATGGCATGAAATTTAAAAAGGTATGACTACTCAGGACTAGAACCCAGGTCCTACTACACTTTAGGCTGTGACTTTACCTATTTGGCTACTTGGATAGTGAGAAAACCACTACACCTTCACATATACTACTACGGTACCTGTTAGCATTGCTAGAAGAAATGTATGAAAATATCTGGTACAAAGATGTGAATTCAGTAAATGGAGCTCAGACAGAATTTTCATATTATTCCCCAAGGTTCAATAATGAGGCTATTTCACGGGAACATGAGCATTTGATTGAAAGCTATGAAACACATCCAATAACTATTACAAGTCATGCCCTTATAAAAATCAAGATAAAATGCAGGGTAATGAAGTAAAATGAGACACTGTTGCTTTCCTACCTACCTGTTAAAAAGAGAGGAATTTAAGGAATGGGTAGTGAAAATTACTAAAAAGTTACTGGGAAATATAAAAAATATCAGAAGTTATAGTTAGCGACTGGGATAAAATGAAAATTAGATTTTTAAAATAAGGCTGAAATAAAACAGAAAGAGATATGATTAAGAAGTAATAGGAATTACTTACATTGGCTGACAGATATGACATATTGCAGAATAAGGGGAATCTTACAGAACAAGAAGAGGCACACATTTAGAGTGCTAAAGAGACAATAAGAAAATATCTGATAATATGCATGAGTTTAGAAAGACTGCTAAGCAATTATTTTTAATAATAACTACAGTACCAAAACATTTTTAGCACAGTGACTTAGGCAGAAGATAGTGGTGCCAAACTTAGGGAGCCTATAATAACAAAATAACCAGACATCTTATAGAGGTATTAGAGATATTTTGGAAGTTTTATGGAAATCTGTATAAAGCAGAGAAATGTGGATATAAAGAAAGGGCAGAAATGGAAATATTTGTGGAACACTTAATTATGCCAAGGTTGGAGGTAGATGAGGCTCAACATGCAACATTTAAAGACAGGAGGAGATGACATAAAAACAGTGATATATAATCAATCTTCAGGAAAGTCTTCAGGAACAGAAGGTATTCATGTGGAGGTTTGGAAATAAGGAAGGAAGAAAGTGATAAAGATCTGGAAGATTTTATTTAACATTATTTAAAAAAAGAGGGAGCACCAAGATGTTGGAAGACAGCTTTGCTGGCTGAGGATGGTACAGACCAATCAGACCCCAGCTTTATACAGACTTATTTCAATTTTAAACCATCATTATACAGTGTTCATGTTTATGCTAGCTAAAAAATGTTAAAGGTGTTGCCAAAATTGATATCACCGTTTTTAGTGGGTCTTGACCCAGATAAAGAATTTGATAGAGTAAACTGGGATTTTATGAATAGGGCAATGGAAGTGCTTTCATTCTCTGATACAATAACAATGTTAATTAGGAGGACATATGCAGGATCTGAGGCAAGAATTAAAGTGAGAGGCTTCCTCTCTGATAAGTTGTGTCTGAACAGAGGAACCATGCAGGGGTATCCTCTTTCCCCTTTGTTATTTGCTTTATATTTAGTGCAACTGGCAAAGAAAATAAAGGACTCATTTGATATGGTAATCAAAAAAAGTTGGCATTACCTGCAGATGATATTATGCTGTGCCTGATACATCCAGAAAAGGACATCTCAGTGTTGTGGAACATTTTAAGACAGTTTCAAGTCTTTTCAAGATATAACATTAATGAAGATAAAACAAAGACTACAGTCATAAATTATGTACCCACTCATGAATTGGTACATCAAAATGCAAATTTGTGTGGACATAACAAGATTAAATATTTAGGAGTATGAATTGAAAAGACTTCTGTTATGGCAGCCAAGGATATGAGGGAAGAGACTAAACAGATGATAATACAAAAACTGAGAGACTGGAATTCTTTATATGGATATGGACAGTAAGATATAAAAAAGTGAAAATGGTTTTAGAACCTTTAGTTTTACATACAAATCAGGCATATTTTATCAACCAGAGTAGAGGCTGTGGACAATAACAGTCGAAAGAATTTAACTGGGAGAGGAAGACAGCAAGAGTCAAGTGGTATAAGTTGATCCTTTTAATAGAAGAAAGTGGTTTAGGATTACCTGATTTAAAGTAATATTTTAGAACTACATAGTTAAGGCTCATATACATAACAAGAAGGAGAAGGTTATGATTCAAAATGGAAAAGGATGATGATGAAGGGGGGGGTTCAAGAAAGAAGTAAGGAATGGGATTTTGGATGTAGATCCTTAAGGAGAATAATAACAATCACACACAGTATTATATTCATAAAATAAAATAAAATATTTTAAGAACTAAGCCAACACAAGAATGGAGAAAACAAATTTTGCCAATAGGGATGACTGCAAATAGAAGTACAGAAAATAGGCAAGAAGGGGTTAGAATTTAGTACAGAAAACTGACAATGGAACCAAGGCATTGTGAGCAAATAACTAGAGAGGGAAAGGTAATGGAGTGTCAGGAGGCCAAGAAGAGATTTGGACTGCAGGCTATCGACTGCCTTCCCTACCAGAGATTGATATCAAAATATAGGCAAAGAGAAAGGGATAGGAAAATTTTAAGTGAAAGACCAGCTCTGGTAGAATTTTTAGTTGAACATAGAACAGAAGCTGCTGCTAAAAAGGGGATAATTAGTAGAGCATATAAACTACAGGAATCAATCAGAGGAGGGTAGAGAAAATTGGGAAGACAGACTGGAAAAACAATTCACAAGAGAACAATGGGAGAACATGTGTATGGCTCCCAAGTATGCAACAAAGTCCAGAAGGTTTAGGATCTTTCCTTGGAAGTTTTTCAGAGGTACTGTTATTCCCCAAGCATACTTCAATGATTTTTTTTCCTTAGGTAGATAGCAAATGTTGGAGCTGTGAGGGGGAAGAAAGATGCAACTGGGAACATATGTTTTGGGAATGTAATTTGAGTTGACAGATTTAAAAAATCCCTAAAGAGTACTCTTTCAGAAATATTGGGTGAGCAAATGGTTGTAACTAAATGAGAAGTTATGTACCTACCATAACGTTCCATGTTAGTTGTCTTCTTCTCGCCTTCTTTCTTGCTGGATGGGTTCGGAGATGATCCACGGTTCCGACTCGGCCTATACTAAAGCTCGAGAGCTATTTTTACCGGCTCGAGGCTCCCCTGTATCCCACAATGCTTGGCGTTAACTACCCACATCTCGTTTGATAGATAACACCATAGCAGTTCTGATTCCAGAACAAAGGAAAAGAGGCATACCTATATATATAACGTACCCAGAAAAAAAGGGCAACCATGGGAATCCAAGCTGGGATGAAAGAAGGCCCAAAAAGATCCTTTCGGTCTGTCCAGGCTAGGGGGTTGGAGGGTGGGATGCAAGAAAGAAGGCGAAAAGAAGACAACTAACATGGAACGTTATGGTAGGTACATAACTTCTCAATGTTAAGTTGTCAATCTTGCCTTTATTCTTGCTGGATGGGACCGCGTCCCTAGCACCTCAGCCCTGGGTGGCTCAACGGAACAGACTCTTGAGGATGGTGGAACCAAAGTTAGCTCGGCTTCTGGAGGCCATGTCCAGTTTGTAATGAGAAATAAAGGTATGAGGAGAGGCCCATGTGGCTGCCGCACAAATGGAGTCTATAGGTAACCTAGCCTGGAAAGCTATTGATGTAGCTAAGGCGCTAGTTGAGTGGGCTCTAGGCTTTGAAGGAAGTTCTTGACTCCTCAGTTCATAGATGAAAGTAATCACAGAGGCCAACCATCTGGAAAGGGTTACTTTGGAAACTGGAAGGCCTTTCTTCCCTTCCGCATAAGACAGGAAGAGCTGCTCAGATTTCCTAACCTGCTTGGTTCTATCCAGGTAGTAACAGAGTTGACGATGAACATCCAAAAAATGCAACTTTTGTTCCGCTCTGTTGGAGTAATTAGGGAAGAAGACTGGGAGATCGATAGTCTGGTTTAAATTTGCCTCAGAAGATATCTTGGGTAAAAAAGATGGGTTAGTTCTGAGGGATACTCTATCTTTATGGAAAACCAGGTAAGGAGGATGAACGCAAAGGGCGTGAAGCTCTGAGACTCTCCTGGCGGAAGTTATGGCCACTAGAAATAGAGTTTTCCATGAGAGTAACTTCAAGGAACAGGAAGCCGCAGGTTCAAAGGGAGGGAGAATCAAAGAGGTTAAAACCAGATTCAAATCCCACTGTGGCGGGGGATCTCTGATTGTGGGCTTGAGTAAAAAGATGCCCTTAAGGAAGGCTTTACAAAGTTTATGGGACATAACAGTGGAGTCTGACAGGCCAACATGAAAATTTGAAATGGCCGCTAACTGAACTCTGATAGTGGACGAAGAAGAACCTGATTGAAAAAGTTCAGCCAAGAAATCTAAGACTGACTGGATATGTGCCGTGAAAGGATCCATGTTTCTAGACTGCCCAGAAGGAGAAACGTTTCCATTTGCTAGCATAAGTCTTCCTGGTAGAAGATTTGTGGGAAGCTAGAATGATGTCACGCACAGAATGGGAAATAAAAGGAAGCCTGGCTAAGTGCTTAAGTGCTTGCTGAAGTGGAGCAACCAAGCTGTGAGGTTGAGAGAGAGAAGGGAGTGGTGCAGCTCGCCCGACTGATGGGTCAAAAGGTCTGGCACTGGGTCCAGATGCCAGGGCTGCTCCAAGAGGTAATGATGCAGGAACGGAAACCAGATTTGTCGAGGCCAGTAAGGGGCAATGAGGATCATTGAGGATCTCAATGCGGTAGCTTCCTGAATCAGTTGTGTGATTAATAGAAAGGGGGGAAAAGCATACAGGAGACCCCGGGGCCAATCGTGGACTAGAGCATCACTGGGGGGGTGGCCGGGAAGAGGGAAGAGAGTGAAGAAATTGTGGCACTTGCTGTTTTGAGGTGTTGCAAAAAGATCGCAGCAAGGCTGACCCCATCTTTGGAAAATCTCTTCCACTACTGACTGTTTGAGAGACCACTCGTGCTGCATGAGAATGGCTCTGCTCAGCCTGTCCGCTATAACGTTGGACTTCATGGGGATATGCGTTTCTATCAGAAACCGCTGAGAAGAGATTGCCCACTGTCAAAGTCTGAGTGCTTCTCAACACAAGGGGTAGGACTTGGTTCCGCCCTGCTTGTTGATGTACCACACTACGGACATATTGTCCGTCTGAACTGCAATAGTCCCTATGGGAAGAGAGTCCTGAAGGGCTTGCAACGCTAAAAGTACTGCTCTCATCTCCAAGACATTTATGTGCAGGTGGCACAAGAAAGGTTGCCATGTGCCCTGGACTGTCCTGCCCTGAAAATGCCCCCCCACCCAATCAGGGTGGCGTCCGTTGTCACCGTAGCAACCGGGGGGGGAGAACAAATGGTCTGCCCTGAACGACTTGCAGGGAGACCATCCACCAAGACAGGTGTTTCTTGCATGATTGTGTGATTAAAATGCTGTGAGACATTGGAAGCTGTTGAAAGGACCACTGGGAAAAGAGCATCCATTGAAGGATCCGCATGTGAAAGCGAGCTAGGGGAAGTAACGTAATGGCAGCTGCCATGAGACCGAAAGTCTTCAGTACAAACCTGGCCTGGATTCTGTTGCTCTGAAGAAGGATGCGAACGTGTGTGCGAATATCCGAAACTCTCTGTGCGGTTAGTTTTACGGTTAGTTCAGCTGTGTCCAACATGGCACCTATGAAAGTAACAGACTGACAAGGCGACAATGCAGACTTTTCAAAATTTATGGAGATACCTAGCTCTTTGCAAGTTTGAATGGTGTAATCTCTGGAATGAAGAAGTTGATGCCTGGTGGTGGCAGTAAGGAGCCAGTCATCCAGATATGGAAACACCTGGAATCCTTGACGTCTCAGATGAGCCGTAACCACTGCCATGCATTTGGTGAACACTCGGGGGGCTGTAGTGAGACCAAAGGGCAGGGCCCTGAACTGGTAGTGACTGGCCCCCAGCCGGAAGCGGAGAAACCTCCTGGAGCGCCTGTGCATCTTGATGTGGTAGTACGCATCCTGAAGGTCTATAGAGCACATCCAATTGTCCTAGCCCAAAAAGGGTAGAATGGACTGTAGCGTGACCATCCGGAACTTCGTTCTTTGGACAGATCTGTTTAGCCTGCTGAGATCCAAAATTGGTCTCCAGTCCCCTGTCTTTTTTGGTACCAAAAAGAACTTGGAGTAGATTCCGGATCCTTGCTGGTCTGTTGGGACTGGTTTGATGGCTCTTTTTCTTAGCAGTTTTGAGATTTCTAACACTGCTTGTTCCCTTAGACCGGCTGGAACATCTGTAAGGGGCCTTTTTGGCTGTGCTGGGGTGTGGGCAAAGGGAATTTTGTAACCCTCGGATATGATTGACCGTACCCATTTGTCTTGAGTGAGGGAAAGCCAGGCTTCTGGGTACAGTGATAATCTTCCCCTGACTGCCTCCGAAGGCAGACAGACGGGCAGCATCTCAGGGATGCTGGAAGGGCTGGCCAGAGATAGCTTCTCTGCTACCCTGATTCTGCGGACCCCCTCTGCCCCTAGGGTGGCGTCTGTTATTGTCCCCCCCGCCTCTAGAAGGGAACTCACCTCGTGCGTCAGGCACGACTCCCTGTGGTTTGCAAAACCACATTTTTCCACCCTTCTGACCCTTAGGGTATGGTCTAGATGGGGTGGAAAAACAGACTCCCACGGCAGAGAGAGTCTTGCCATCCTGTTCGCATCTGGACAAAGTATCCTTCACTTGAGGTCCAAACAACGCCGAACCATCAAAGGGGGAGTTTGTGAAGGATGCCTTGAAGGGGTCAGCAAAGTTACAAAGCCGCATCCAGGCATGACGCCTTAAGGCCACGCCTGTGCCTGCAGCCCTACTCGCCCCATCGGCCGAATAAGAAATAAGCCGCATGGAGGAGTTAACAATCGAGTTTAGGGTTGCCAGCTGGGAGTTGATTTTGTCTTGAGACCTCACAGCTGTTGGATCCTGTAAAGTATCACCCATTTCTTTGAACATGTCTCTTTGAAGGCGGGTAAAATGACATAAGTAATTCAGCGACCGCATGGTAAAGGTCGCTGAAGAAAACATCCGCTTGCCGCACCTATCCATAGTCCTAGATTCCTTATTAGGAGGATGGATCGGTACTGAAGGATCAGCCAGTTCCTTCTTAGTGGCCGCCGCAACCACCATGGCATCAAGAGGGACACCTTTGGTTAAAAACTGTTTATCAGAAGGGGCTGCGATAAATTTTGAAGGCCTCCATGGGGTAGGTTCCATCGAGTCAGGGGCTGTCCATGCCTTCCGCGCCACCACTTCCATAAGGGGGTCAACGGGCGGAGACACCCAGGAGGTGGAAGGACGAGAACCAAAAGTCTCTAGGTAAACCGACTCATCCTCGGAAGGATTGAGGGTAGACCAGTTCCCCCTCTGTTTGAGGATTTCAAGGATGTCAGAAAAGGAGACATCCTCAGAGAGGGACCGTGGGGACCCTTCCGACTCATCCAAGTCGGTGTCAGATGTGACGGACTCAGGAGAGTCCACATGCTTCCTCTTGCATTTCCTTTTCTGAGGGGGCTCCCCTGATGGATCAGGGGAGGCCTCGGAAGAGGAGGATGCTCCCAATGGGGGCACCTGAAGTGTTGGATCTCTGCGGTCGGGGTCGAGAGAATGGGTAGAGACCGTGGCAGGCACAACAGTGGGAGGAGCTGAGGGAGCTGACCGAGGAGCAGGCACAGGGGCCAGCATGCTCCTCATGACCTTGAAGGCACCCCTATCAGGCAGGGAAGAAGGCCCCCGCTCCGAAGAGATAAGGACCCCTCCCGGCACCGAGAGGGACGGCTCCAAGGCCGATGTCGGGGCCGAACTGACCTGCGCCGAGGCTCCGAGGGGGAGAATGGGGTCGGACAAGGGTCCGATGCCACTCGCCCCCTCGGAGCCGACGAGGAAGTCCCGACGCCTGGATCCTTCCAATGATGGAACGATGGAAGAGATCGGAGCCGATGACAGAGCCGAAAGGTGTGGTATCGGCTCTGACATGTCGACGGTCCCGGCTCCCACGAACTCTGGCTCCGAGCTCAAAGGAAGAGTCGGAGGAGGAATTGACGATAGAATGGGGATAGCCACTGTCTGTTGAGAAGGGCTCTGAAGCATCTGGGCCAGTGCTTGCGACTTAAGGAGTCTACTAACCACCCTCCCGAGGTCGTGTTCCGAAAGCCTGGAAGACCGAGAGGAATGGGACCGATGGCTCCGCTCCAAAAGCAAAGGAGATCTCAGAGACGAATGGACAGACTCCAAACATGGAGACCTGGAGCACTTACGGCTCTCAGACGGTTCTAATACAACTATCGGAGCTGACTGAGCCTTGGTAGGATCAGCTCCAGCCGGAGCCGACGTAGGAGCACTAGAAGCACCACTAGACGAAGGCTCAGATCTTGGAGCTGACGGTTTTGTGGGCTTCGAAGGTTTGCCCGACGAAGACTTGGTCGGGGAACCTTCGGGTTTCAACAAGCCTTGTAATATAAGCCTGTACTTTCGTTCCTGCAGGACTCTTGGACTGAATGCATGGCAGACAGAACAAGAGTCCTGCAGGTGCAGAGGGCCCAGGCAATAAGCACAAGAAGTGTGGCCGTCTGTCAGAGACATCTTCTGACAGCACGAGTCACAATTCTTGAAGCCTGAAACCCTGGAATCCTTGGACATCCTGAAGGGATGACAAGTCACCAACACACAAAAAAACACCCACACTCAAACGTACTCAGTCTAGACACGCACACACACACACACACACACACACACACACACACACACACACACACACACACACACACACACACACACAAAGACTGAGACTGTTTAAACTGAAAAATAGAAAATCTATTCTAACAATAACCAAAATAAACTTAAGATTAAGCTAATGTCTAAACTAAAGTTAGCCGAAGGCCTAGTAATCTAAGGAGTGGGGTTGGTAACAAGAAATAAACCCGAAAAGGGAGCTATCTAGGAAAGGGATACACTAGAGGGGTAAAGTGGGTCTAATAGACAAAACTAATACTACAAAAGGGAGAAAAAACCTTACCAGAAGAGATTTTTCTAATTTTAACCTGAGAGCCGGCAAAAACGCAACCTCATAGCTGAAGCGGCAAACGAGATCTGGGTAGTTAGCGCCTAGCATTGTGGGATACAGGGGAGCCTCGAGCCGGTAAAAATAGCTCTCGAGCTTTAGTACAGGCTGAGTCGGAGCCGAGAATCGGCTCCGAACCCATCCAGCAAGAATGAAGGCGAGATTGACAACTTAACATTAAATTATTCTTTTGAGCTGGGACACAGGGTCTGAACTGCCTATACATAGAAACGCCTTATTTTGTTTAATTCTTTTGGCTGCCAGAAAAGTAATAACAGTTATGTACTCACCATAAATTGGTATCTGTTTTATCCATAGTTACCATTCATCACGTATGGGTCTAGGATCCAACATCGGATCCGAGCCGGCACACTTAGAGAACAGCTTAGCTCAAGCTCCTCCCCTCCCATAATGCTCTGCTGCCCTCTAACCCCTCAGATCAAGTTTGCCATGGAGAAAGAAGACAGACAGAAGAAACCTGCCACCAATTAAAGTCCACCAAAATCCTGCCAATCCCTCAGGAAGGGGGCTGGAGGGTGGAAGCGTGATGAATGGTGACTATGGATAACACAGATACCAAGTTATGGTGAGTACATAACTATTAATCTGATGTTATCCTAGTCACCATTCATCACATATGGGTCAGAGTCCCCAGCTACCCAAAATTCTTGGGTGGCCTCAAGAAGGGACATGCCGAAGAAGAGTGGAGCCAAAGGAAGCCCTTCCTCTAGAAACTAGGTCAAGTTTGTAATGAGAGATGAAGGTATGAAGAGAGGACCAAGCTGCTGCTGCACAAATGTCATCCAAAGACTGGCAGGCTACAAAGGCAGCTGAAGTGGCCACTGACCTGCTGGAATGAGCCTTAACTGGTCCAGGCAAAGGAGAACCACATGAGGAGTAAATGATAGAAATGCATCGAGAAATCTAACAGAAGATAGCAATTTTTGACACAGCTTGGCCCTTCCTGTTAACTGAAAAGGCCACAAACAATTGGTCTGACAGTCGGAAGTGCTTAGTTCTGTGCAAACAGAAATGAAGATGATGATGTGACGATGATCATCTAATGTATGTAAAATGTATTCTCCTTTAATAGCATAATTAGGGAAAAACACTGGAAGTTGGATTGACTGATTGAGATTCTCTTCAGTGGCCACTTTGGGCATAAAGCAGGGGTTGGGTTTCAAAGTCACTCTATCTTTATTTAATATTAAGTAAGAAGGCTTAATGGTAAGAGCCTGCAATTCTGATACTCTGTTTGCTGAGGTTACAGCCACTAAACAGGCAGTCTTCCAAGAAGGAAACGTAAGATTGCAGGATGTAGCAGACTCAAAAGGGGGTTTTGTTAGAGACTGCAGCACCAGAGTAAGATCCCACGGCGGAGAAAGGTCATTTGAAGGATGCAACAAAAACTTTTCAAGAAGGCTTTGCAGTGCCGAGAGGAAATGGTAGGGAATGAAAGGGTTTAAAACCTACACAAACACTACACGAAAATTGTACAAGGACTCTAAGAAGAGAAAATTAACTTATGAAGAAGGAAAAATCCCAAAAAGAAGCACACCTACTTACAAAGTAATGAAATACCCCGAGGAGTTGAGCAATCTGTGTCTGACATACAAAAGCAGCAAATGAGATCTGAGGGGTTAGAGGGCAGCACAGCATTATGGGAGCAGAGGAGCTTGAGCTGAGCTGTTGTTTAAGTGTGCCAGCTAAACCCATATGTGATGAATGGTGACTAGAATAACATTAGATCTATGAAAAAATGGAAAACAAAGTCTAAGCCAATTTTATTTGAAGTACTGAAAATTATAAAAGAGATAAAAGAACTCAAAGTGGGATGTTTAGAAAATGAAAGATCAAATTACAGAGAAATCAATGGAAATTGTGGGAGCAATACATGCAGAATAATGTTTAGCAGGAGGAATGAGGTTTAAGGAAAGGCAAGAATTCAACAATTTATGTAATGTTCAGCTGAGAACAGTTACAAAGAAAAGAAAAGATAGGTGATTTATAATTTATGTAAATGAAAAAAAATATTAATATTTTTTTCTGTTACTGTATGCTTGCCATTATATATTAAGTGATAATTTAATTAAGGTGTTTAAAAAATGCTGCTGCACTGAGATGAGAAATCATAAATCATATAATTTGCTAAACATATGAAATTCAAAGAAGCTCAGAACTCTTGTCACATACATTTACTTAGCAATCAGGTTAAGAAGTATATATATATATATATATATATATATATATATATATATATATATATATATATATAAAATATTTTTTAATTTGACATTTGTTTATGTGTATATCTATAAATACATGTAGATATATATAGATAGGAAGATAAAACTGAAATAAGAAAATAGCTCCGAGTAACACTGAGTCATAAATGTCAATTCAGAATCAAAATGACTGCTGCAGTGCCTGTTTATAGCATTCAGTCCAATCCCAAGTTGCATTTCCCCAAAACTGATTTGGTAAAGCAAGGAGGGGATTTTGTGGTACCAAAAAAAAAAGAGAAGAAAAAACAGAAAAAAACAAAGAATTATCATTTAAGTCACCAACTGCATGGTCAGCCTATCATGCAGACAAAATACAGAGTATGCAACATTTACTAGTATTACATCATTTCACTTAACTATACCTTGGATTCAGAAAGGCTACTCACAATGCAGAAGCCTTAACTCTGAAGGTTTCACATTAAAACTGAACAATTCACAGACTGATCTCTTACTGTGGTTTTACTCTAGAAGTGTCCATACCATGGACAGTAGTCTCGCTGAAGAAGCCACATGCAAATACTTCATTCATGGGGTAGAGGCTAATGCAAATTAGCCAAGCGTGTGTGGACCTGTACGTCTGTGCATATGTGTGTGTGTGTGTGTGTGTGTGTGTGTGTGTGTGCGTGTGTGTGTGCGCACGTGTGTCTGTCTGTAGGAGCATAAATAAGGGTGCAATGATGACTATGTGTATGTGTGTGTCTGGGTGGCTGCCCTGCAGGAAGTTAATTATGGGAAGTTGTCTCTGTATGCGCATTGGAGCATGCATGCAAGTGTGCGAGTGTTTTAGTGAGTAAATCTGCAGTGGTTTGTTTTTTGTTTGTTTGTTTTGGTAGCTTAGATGTGCGTGTGTGTTTGTTTATGTGTCTGAGTGGGGCTAAGTAGAACACTAGCATTGTCAGATCTGACAGCATGGTGTTCAAGTTAAAGACATGGTAATTAGCTGCTAATAAGGTGATCCCTGGTGCAGCTTTACCTTATTTCTGCTAGCCATCTTGTTAACTGAACAACCTACATTAGTCACTTAGCTCTGGTGGCAAGAACGTCTCTGAATCCCTTATACTTCATTATTTTTTTTTTTTTGTAAATCCTGAAACATAACTCAAATCTTCAAAACAATCTCCCAAAAATCTGTGGGGGATTCCTCCTCCCACAACCCATTACTTAGATACACTGACCCCACAGCTTCACAGTGGTGGGCAAAGTGAACAAGCACATGCAGTGCACTGACAACTAGCTGTGATCAAAACAACCCAAAGAGAAGCTGTTCGATGTAAGCACACTCATCACAATATATGATAAACACTTGTAACTATAATCTGAGTAAGGCAGAAACAAATGGAAAAGTTCACTATGTTCCACAATGCAAACACACTAAGTAAACCAGCAGTAGATCACATACTCTATCTCTTTAACACACTGACATAAACAAGAACAAAAGAACATTTTCTTTCATCTCTATTAACAGCAGACCACCATGTATTACTGAAAAAGAAAACCCAGTTAATAAAGCTAAAAAGCTTACTGCATTATGTATTTTTTTATTCTCTACAGACACAGAATTTTATAACACCATACCTGAGTAATCTACAGCACACACACCATATTGGTTATAGCCCTTTAATACAGACAGTGGTTTCATTGTCTCTATATCCCAGATGTGAATTGTAGCTTCCCTGCCGACCTAAAGTGGGAAAAATGAATGAATGAATAAATAAGTAAATAAATACATGTGTAAAAGCTTGCAACATCATCTATAAGTACCACATGCCTTTATATGAACTGCAGTAAATCAAGTATAAACAAGCCATATTTCAAAGAAAATAGGTATATATTGTACTAAGTTCATCTTAAAAGAAAAATCTTAAAATCAAACCCATTTTTAGAATCACTCTACAAGGCTCCGATTATATTCCCAATGTAGCCATATCGGGTTGAAGCTGCACTAATATAAACATCAGCATGTGTGGAAATAACACCATTAAAATAGTTCTATTTAGGAAAAAGGCAAAATAAAACTAGAATATGCATATCTCAGCCATCCTGCAGTGTAGAAAGAATCCGCTGGTTTTCATCTGGATTAAACTGTAAAGGAATTGAATACAAATGTACAACTAAGCAAGCAGAAATGTTTTGTCTAAAGCTGAAATTGCCAGGTAATCTGACAGGGTACAGACAGATAAAAATAAAAAATAGTATGATTGGAGTAGAAATTAAAACTAGGTAGAAATTGCCTGAAGTTCATTCATTCTTATCTCCACTCCATTTTATCCCTTTCAGCACTGAAAGCACTGAATACTGACTCTTTTAGATCCCAAAGATGGCAATTACATACATTAATATTAAGGAATTATATTTGATTCAGTTAAGTAATTCAAGTTTAACTCCTAGTTAGTACAGATACAGATCAGCAAAGAGCAGAATGAGCAAAGACAAATGATCGTCAATAGTCAAAAAAGTGGCAGAAGTCAAAAGTGAAGAGCAAGGCCAGATGGAGAAATGTACTGTCTGTAATGAAGTGAGAATACAAACATACTTGTGTCTCCGGAAAACAGACAAGGGAAGAAATGGGGATATTCCATATAGAACAGATACAGACAGAGCTAGACAAGTACTGACAAAGAATGGAACAAAAAAGGACCAACATTCAATACCAGAAACTAGGTATGATTGAAAGGAGATGGTCATTAAAGGCTATGCAATACAAGGGTCTTGTAGTGATCTCAAACTTACAGCCCTCAGAACTCAAGTAGTCCTCAAACCAGCCTAATTAGAGATGTGAGAAACTATCCATATCCTGCTACATACAGATAACTTAACTGCGTCTCCCCTTCCGTCACTTTTATAGGCTACTCAGCTTTCTTCAGTGTATGACCTGTTTGGTTTGGATGAAATCACAAGGTACATTTTTTTTTAAGAATGTGCCTCCATAGTTTTCACATTTTAAGATTTTTGGCTCAGGAAAAGCCTACAATAGTAAGGTATTTGCACCTGTTTGTGGAAAAGATAATACAAAAACTGAGAAAATGGAAGCTCTTTTATATGAATACCAATGGTAAGATACAAGCAGTTAAAATTTTTTTAGTCCCTTTAGTCTTATACATAGGTCAGGCATATTTTTATCAACCAGAGAGGTTGTGGATAGCAGTTAATAAAAAGCTGAAGGATTTTATTTAGGAGGGGAAGATGGCAAGAGTCAAGTGGGATAAGCTTATTCTTCCAATAGAACAAGGCAGACTGGGATTACCCAATTTGAAGGGGTATTTTAGAGAAACCCAGTTAAAGCTCATTTACACAGCACAAGTAGAAAACTATAGTTCAAACTGGAACAGGATGATGATAAAAAGGGGGAATCAAGAAACAAGGAGAGACTGGGATTTTGGATGCAGACCGTTAAGGAGCATAACAGTACTCATAGGTTCATAGGTTCATAGGTAGGTACTAGGCTATCGGCCCTAGGGCCTATACAAGCCTAGCCAAAAATGTACCCTGGCTTTTGCCACCCAAGAAAATTATTTTCCTTTGCCCCTGTCGAGCAGAGCCATAGAGGTGGATCCCAGGGTGAATTTCCTATTTCCCATCCAATCATCAAGATTTTTTTGAAGAGTGCTAATGAGGAGCTTTGTTTGATATAGATAGGTAGCTTGTTCCAGAATATGGGAAGTCTCTGAGACAGGAATCTATCCCTCCAGCATGTTCTGTTTATTGTGGTGACAAGGTTTAGGTTCCCTAGAGCGTGTAGCTCGGAGGGATTGGGATTTAAGTGGAGCATGTCCAACAGCTCTGGGTTTGACATAGCTTTGTATGTTAGGCAGAGATCGCCTCTGAGTAGGAGATATGCGACGGAGTAAAGCTGGAGTTTTTTGAGACGGTGTGCATAGGGCATCTGTTTGAGGCCAGTAATCCTCTTTGTGAGGTATTCCTGTGGCCTTTCCAGTTGTTGTAGCTGTCTTGTGAGGTACATACCAAAAGGGGCGTCGTACTCTATAATGGGTCTAATGAGTGATGAGTAGAGGGGAACAATGACCTCTTTTTTCCTGGATGAGAAACCTTTTGTGATGAGGTGTGCCATGCAGAAGGATTTCCTGACTACTGTGGTAATGTGATTATCAAAGGAAAGACTACTGTCCACCTGTGTACCAAGGTCTCTTATCACACTTTCTCATGTTATGTAGACTACCACCTATGTGGTAGCTCATAGGTACAGAGTTTTTACCAAAAGGGATGACAATGCACTTTTTGGCAATGAATTTGAGGCCATGGCTTTGACACCAGGCATCTGTCTCAGTGAGGCCCTTTTGTAGGATGTCCACATCGTTAGGAGTTTCAGTTATGGCTACTAGTTTGCAGTCATCTGCAAACTTCATTAGCCAAAGACCTTCTGTGTTAGCCTGTACTTCAGGAAAGTAGATACCAAACAGGAGAGGACCCAGGACTGAACCCTGTGGTACTCCACTTGTCACTGGTCTAAAGTCGGATTTGGAGTCTGCTACTTTCACAGTGTGGGTTCTGTCAGTGAAGCCATTTGGCAACCCATCTTGTGACATAGGGATTTATATCTAGTTTAGTGAGTTTATCTATAATTCCAGAGTGGGGGATTGTGTCAAAAGCCTTGGCGAGATCTAGATTGGTTGTGTGGACCACCTTACCCTCGTCTACACTTTGGTGACTCAAAGAAGTCAATCAGGTTTAGAAGACATGATCTGCCTTTTACAAACCTGAACTGGGTGGGGTCCAGAGTTTGAAGATTACCAATGTCTTTGTTTATAAGTTCCATGATGATACGTTCCATGGCCTTGCAGACCAGGCTCGTTAGGCTAATGGGGGGGGGTAGTTCCCGAGATCCGTGGTGGCTCCCCCTTTATCGAGTGGGATAACCTTGCTGTGTGCCATTCAGTGGGCACAAAGCCTGAGGTGAGGCTATGACTGAACATGGTGCTTAGGTGGGGTGCCAGTTCATTCTGTAGTTCATGTAGAACGCAGACTGGGATGTTGTCAGGTCCCATGGATGCTGTGTTCTTGGCTTTGGAGAGTGTGGTTTTTACCTATGCAGCCATGATTACAGGAACTTTGCATTCTTCTAATATACAGATGGGCCCTTTAGGGAGTGAATGGGGTAAAGTTAGCACTGAACCTATCTGCCAGGATGCTGGCAATATCAGTTGGTTCTGTATATTTAGTGCCTTTGTGCTGTAACTCAGAGCAGATCTGAGTGTTGCCATTGAGATTCTTGACATAGCTATAGAATGCTTTGCGGTTGTCTTTAGAATCAGTGGCGATTTTGTTTTCATAAGTAGCTTTGGAGGATTTTATGAGGGATCTCAGCTTCTTACTGAGGCTGACCAGGGAGTTCTTCCAGTTATGGGATTTTACTCTTTTTTTGCAACAGTTTCTTTCTTCTGTTGTAGAGTTTGTTTATGGCAGGGGACCGCCAGATTGACTTCCTTTTTTGGAGGATAGCATCTTGGTTCTGTTAGGGATAGCACGATCCATGCACTCATGTAAGTGCTTATAAAGTGCGTTTGTGTGGGATACAGCAGTCGTATCTCTACTGTCCATCTGCATGGGTGTTGTGAAGTTTGCCACTTCTGTCTTATGAAGTTGGCTTTGGAGAAATTTCTTACGGTGGTTTCCCTAATGGGGGGTTAGGGCAGGATGTGGATGTCTAGACTGATTAGCTTGTGGTCGGATCTGACCAATGAGGAATTGACTTCTGGTGTGGAACACCGGTCGCCCATGTTGGTAATGACGAAGTCTAGGATACTGCTGCCCCTGGTGGGGGTGTTGATAAGTTGATCTTAGGCGTTGGAATTTATGAATTCCAGAAAACGTTGAGCAAAAAAGTTGGTACATGAGTAGTTTTTCCAGTTAATGGTGGTTAGTTGAAATGGCTCATTATTAGGGTGTTGGGTTGTACCCTAATATTTTCCAGTGGATCAAGAAATGAGGAATGGGAATCCTGGGGCATGGTGGGGGATCTGTAGCAAGTTACAATTTGGATTGCGGTCTTGCCCAGAGTTAGTTGCACTTGGATAATCTCAGATGCATTATGCTGAGCAACTAGCCTGGAGGTGTGGATATCCTTAATGAATATGGACATGCCTCCACCTTTAGTTTTTTGGTCCAGCCATGCAGAATGTTACATTCATAAATTAGCAAAAAGTATGTAAGAACTGAACCAACACGGGAATGGAGAAAGGAGATTTTCCTTATAGGGATGACTACAATTAGGGATACAGACAGTAGGCAAGAGGGGGCTGGAATTTATTGGAGAAAACTGACGAAGGAACCAAGGTATTTGGAGCAAATAACTAGAGAGGGAAAGGTAATAGAATGGGAAGATGCCAAGCACTCATTTGGACTGCAGGTTAGAGACTGCCTTTGCTATCAAGGACTGATATCAGAATACAGGCAAAGAGAAAGAAACAGGGTGGTCCTAAATGAAGGATCAGCACTGGTAGAGTTTTTAGTAGTATCTAGAACAGAAATTGCCATTAAGAAATTAATAATTAGTAGAGCATATAAAATATTGCATGATAATTATAACAATCAATCAAAAGGTCTAGAAGATTTAGGATCTTTGCTTGGAAGTGTTTAAATAGGTGTAGACAGCAAATGTTGGAGGTGTGATGGGGAAGAAACATATTTTCTCAGAGTGTAATGAGCTGGCAGACTTTAAAGATTCCCTGCATATTGCTCTGTCAAAGATACTGGGTGAGCAAATTGGTGGAACTAAGGAAATTATTTTTTTGAGCTATGATACATAATCGGAATTGCCTAGACATAAGTAAGGCCTTGCTGAGTCTAATTATGATTTCTGCCAAAAAAGCAATTTATAGAAAATGGAAATCAAAGTCTAAACCAACTTTATTAGAGGTAGCGAAGATAGTAACAGAGATAAAGCAACTGGAATTGTGATCCTTAGAAAAGGGTAGGAGCAAATTGCATAGGAAAAATAAGAATTGTGGGATCAATACATGCAGAGGAGGAACAAGGTTTAAATGAAGGCAGGATTTGAATGAGCTTTGTAATGTTTGACTGACAATGACTGGATATATTATAAGTGATGTATAATGTTTGCAGCTATAGATGTGTCAGCATGGTTTGTAATGTATAATTTTTGCAGCTGAGATTGTGTCAGTATGGTTTATTTTCATTTATATAATTGTAAGATTGCCTGTGTCATATGTGATAATTTAATAAAGATGTTTATTGTTTAAAAAAAACAGTAGTTTTTCTAATGATTACTTCTGCAGTAGTAGTTCCCCCAATCCCCAATGTTTTTTTGTGTGTTTTTTATGCCAGTGTCAACATTTACTATTTGTTGTTCTTAGCATTGTCCTTTCAGGGTTCTGCTTCCCTATCTCGGTTGGCAGGAAAGCTCTGAAGGGCTTTGCACCCAAACTTGTCATTTAGTTAGCTCAGCTCGAGCTGCTTGATAGTTTGGGCACGTGGAAAGTTCCCTGAAGTTTTGGAAGATGGACAGCTGTTACATCCTTACCAGGATATAACCCATATAGCTAAGGCTACTGCAGCATTTATCAAACATCTGCTGTTATGGTGAGTTTGACTTACACAACTACACTTTCTCACGCTTAACAGTTGAGCTGTGATTTAATGAGTAGAGAGCAACTGAACCTCGAGTAAGTAAAAGACAACCACAGAAGGGTCTCATCAATACTTCTTTTATTCCTTATGTATTAAACCTTTCTTTATGTACAATAATTCACATCACTATTACTCAGAACATGAGCCCTTTTCTTTATTGTATTACCATACAATGTTATATACACTCCTTAAATTCTAACCTCACAATTTTTCCTAAAATAGCTGGAATAATATGTCTGCATTTTATTCTCTTTTTAAATTCCTATTTCAGATACACATTACAGAAGGACGTACTATTTACAGTATATGCCCACCTGTTTGATCTTAACTTTACATTATGTCAACAGTGTGTATCAGCAGGTTACAGCCACTTATTGTTGTTTTCATAAGTTAGATGATTCCTTCTCACAGTTGCAGCACTTACATAGCCACAAACTTTCCTATTCTGCAGCTAGCCTAATGAAAATGCTTTCAAAGTTCTTGGCCATTTAAAATATGTACAGAAAACACAGAGAATGCTTAAAGTATCATTAAAGGGTGATTAAAGTTAAAAAGTGAAAAAAAAGATATTTTTTAAATTATATATTGATGATCTTCATGTTGATCACTGCCACAGTGGCCTAAGCTGTATGGATTATATCTTGCAAAGAGTATAACAGCTGATCAGCTTCCAAAGCTTCAGGGCACCTTACAGGCACCCAAACTGTTAAGTCATCGTGAGCTGTGCTAGTATGTAACCCATATAGCTTAGGCTACAGCAGCAGTGATCATCTGAACATTTACTGTTATTGTAAGTTTACACTTTCTGTGAAATACTAAGGTCACTACAACACTAGCAGCAGTTATTCATTTTTGTTTGACTCTGGAATAGCTTGATTATTCACAGAAAATTACACACCATTGACCATTCCTTTCCTTCAGGTTATTTGTTCCATTCTTTGATAATGGATATATAAAGAATTACTTATTACTTTAAGACTACCGGATAGAGTGTCAGTAATATATTTCTAGTGATGCCATCTCACATGTGGGTTTGTTGTATTTTTAGCTCAATAAAATAAGCCCTTCCTGCTTCAGTTACAGAATAGTGCCTGAATTTGTTTTCTTAAGGCAGGCTGTAGTGATATAGACTCCTCGGGTTTCTTGATATCCCAGCCTTAGCTACTGTCTGACACTACACAGTAAGAGATGTAAATCCCCAAAGACTCAGAAGGTTTATGGCCTCCTCGGGGGTCAGCTGTGAATGGCACAATGTAATAAATGAAGTAATGAATTTTTAGTTTTGTCACTTTATGCCCTCATTGGTAGGAAAACAACAACATCAAACTTAAATTCTCTACGTAAATCTGGATGTTCAAATCTATTAGTGGTGTCAATATAAATGCACTGATTATATTTAGTGCAAAGACGAGTACCTCTTGCAGCCCCTGTCTCAGCTCCCATTTAAGCTTTGGGATAGCATAACAATCTTTTTAATGACTTCTTATTTCTAAATAAAAAGCTTGGTTTGTCACCCACTATAGTGTTAATGTCAGAATTATGTGTTAATACTGGCCAATATTTCTTAACAACACTAGTGGCTATATTTGTTAATTCTGTAAAATAGGTTGGTACTCTTACCATTGTTCTAGTGTGTCTAGCCTGTTCACTGTTACTGCTCTTTGATGAAAAACATGTGTTCCCTCTCAAATTCACAATCCACTCAATTTCTCGGATTTCAGTTCGATTTACTAAATCACCTTGAGTGGATTGTGAATTTGAGAGCCTATTGCCCTCCAGGTCTAAACAATGTAGTTCCTTTGAAACCTATACTAAAAGCAAGGAGACTGGCTATAGTTTGACCTTATGAGGCTCGATTTGTGGTTTCTGTTTTTGTTCTTTGTTATGATTGGTTATTGTACCATTAGTTGAACTGATGATTGACCCTCTTAGTCTCACTACTTATTGTATTTACAAATTGCTCTGTTCTATATTGTCAAAGTATTTTTTTGTTATGATTACAATTTCAATCAATGTTTTTCTTATTATAGGATAGTCTCTATGTCACTCAGCCTCATTATGACTTATAAGTTGATTTGTGCAATTTTAAGTAGCTGTTTCTTGATTTGTTTACATGGTAATTTTGTTTGAGTGAGGTTTTCGTCATCAGGTTATGGAAAGCCTGATATATCTACAGTCTTCTAGTTTCCATCTACAGTGACTGATAGATGTTTTATATGGCATTTTTAGAGGGTTTTTTTTGTGTCTTTTGTTGTTTGTGAGTATAGATGTCTGTTTTCCCATTCTAAGCAGATCTTTAGTTCTCCTTGTTATGACTTATTGGTTTGCAAAGTGATTCACTATTATTATATTAACTTTGTTTTCACTAATATCTCATCTTCGTTATACTTTTGCTTTTGGAACGATAAACTTGTTGATAATTTGTTTACTGAAAGCTGGGCTCGTAACATAACTGTCTTCGAAGATGCATATCGATCGAAGACAGTGATTGTTTTCCCTTTCTTAGATGTAGCTTGTGATTGGTAGCTCTCTCACTGGGGAGATTACTGATAGGTTGTCTCTTGGGGACTCGTTTCGTAATATGTTTTAATTGAAGAATGCACCATTATTCATTGTAGAATTTTTAGCCCTGCCCCAAATAAGCTATTGGTCTTTTCCTCTGAAAATAGTTTGTGATTGGCTGTTCCCCCATTGGACTATGCAGAGGGTATGTTGTCAGCTAGGCTCCTGATTAGCTGCTCTTTAGCTAATAATATTCAACCAGGAATTAATTACAACTGGATGAAATTGCTGATTGGCTATTTTAGCCCTATTATCCAATGTGTTTTAAAGTTTCCTCATCCTATAATGTTAAAGTGTTTTTAGTTATGATTGAATACTCGTCTAACTGCGTTTCTTGCTATAGAAAGCCCGGCCTATGCTTGCATAGTTTTATCATCTATAGTGACTGGAAACTTGTTTCTTTGCCGCTTGCAAGAATAGTTGCCTGCTTATTGTCCTTTCTGATCTAAGTGAGTTTGTTAGTTTTCTTTGCTACGATCTGTCTGTTTGGTCTACAAAGCGGCTTACTTGAATCATGATTTTACCAATATTGTATTTCTGTTACATTTTTGCTACTGAAATGGAAGGTTTTTAGCTTGTATATGAAAGATGGGCTCATAACACAATTACCTATGAAGATGTACATCGATCGAAGATAATGACTTTATTAACACTTTACTTTTGTTATATCATTGCTATTGGAACGAAAAGTTTATGTATAGAACGTTGGGCTCATAACACAACTGTTTTTGAAGATGCACACCAATCAAAGATAGTGATTGGTCCCCTCTTCTTTGGTGTAGTTTATGAATGGTAGTCTTCCCAGAGGGGAGATTAATGATAGGGCATTTCTAGGGGGCTCACCTCGTATTATGTATTTCAATTGAAGAATACATTATGAAGTATTAACTCTGCCCCAAATAAGCTATTGGCTTTTTCCTCAGAGAATAGCTTGTGATTGGAAGGTTCTTTATTGGACTATCTAGAGGGTATGCTGGCATCTAAGCTTTTGATTAGCTGTCTTTTCGCTAATGCTATTCAATCAGGAAATTAATTATAATTGGATGAGTTTGGAAAAAGCTTATTTTTGATTGGATGTTTACGTTTTAAAAAATGTTTGTTTTTTTTTTGCAGGATTTATACTACGATCTGAAGAAGGGTATTTTAGCTGAAAGCGCTTAAAGTTTTTTACTTGTTTCTTGCCTTTTATGGATTATTAAAGTTGGTTTTATTGGTGCAATTGTGGTGTTCCATTGTAGTTTTTACCAGTAGTTATCAGCATAAGCCGTGGTGTTCTGCCAAAGATTTCACTCCGTATTCAATAGGGACAGGGCATTCGGTCGTTCAGCAGGAGCCGCATGAAGAGGAAGACACCACAAAAATCTTCGTCCACCAGGGCAGCAAAAAAGATCTTGGAAAGAAAATGCTTAGTGTGGAATCCTCAAGGCTATTAAGCCCTGATGAACTAAGTTTATTGCAGAAAGGACTGTCGTTTATTCCAACACAGGGTACTCAGGTAACTGATGCTATTTTGGATCTGAGATTATTTAGTAGAAATGTTTCACTAAAAATGATGTTCAAAAATGATTCACACAATGGGAGTTGCAATATTAAAAAAAAAAACTAGCGCATTTATACCATTGAATCATCCTGTGGTAGATGTTTTTGTCAGTTTATGTGAAAATTATATTTTTAATTCTCTAAATAAGCCTGATAGATGTTACAAGTCATATAATTTGAATAAAAAGGAATATGAAGCTTTGAAGCAATTACACTCAGATAGAACTATAGTTCTCAGACAGGCTGACAAAGGTGGATTGATAGTAATTATGAATAGTGAATACTACTACAGCACTATGAGTACTATGCTGAATGATGTTGCTGCATACATACCTATTAACAAGGGTGTAATGAGTGACACATTGAAAAGACGATAACATTTTGTATGAGTGTTTTTTTAATAGTGAAATTATTTTAGACTTGTACAATTATTTTAAAGTTTTGAAGCCATTGGTTCCAATTATACATGGATTTCCTAAGGTCCATAAAGATCCCTTGTGACCTGTAGTTTCTGGACGTAACTGGCCCACTGAGCTATCAAGTCGCATAAAGAAGCAGTTAAGACCTATAGTGAATAAAAATCCCCACATTTTAAGAGATTCCAAACAACTTTTGAAAGATTTATACAATTTTACATAACACTTCGATAGTAAAGGTGAGACAATTCTGTTAGTGAAAATGTATGTACACTATTTACGTCCATTCCTAATGACACTGGTATAGAATTACTTAGACAGTATTTGATGGTAGATAAGACTTATAATAACACATGTATTGACCTCATATGCCTGTTAATGGAGTTGGTGCTAACATACATTATATATATTGAACATAAGTTCTATGTACAAAAAGAGGGCATGGCAATGGGTACTTCCAGCGCAAACAGTTATGCGAATCTAGTAATGGCAGCATGGGAGAATGTCCACATCCTAAATACAAGTAAATGGCATCAAATTATATTTTACAGGTGATTTGTTGATGATCTTTTTTTCTTATGGTGGGGTAATGAAGTGGAGTTGAGACACTTTCATAGTGACATAGAGAAAAGTACTGATTTTTTTTGAGTTTGATGTTAGCAGCTCACAAAGTGAAATTGAATTTCTAGATTTTTCCGTACACAAAGATGATATGTGGATCTTTTCCACCAAAATACATAGAAAAGATCGTCATAGGAACACATTACTACATAAAAAGAATATGCATCCAAAACATGTTTTTAGAAATGTGGTTAAAGGACAGGCTCTTAGAATCTCTAGGCTATCTGCCCAAGATGGATACTTTAAGCAGGAGATTATAGATCTCCAGAATAGGTTTGAGCAGAGAGGGTACAGTGATGCCTGTACTCAAAAAATTCTGGAAGAGACGATGACCATGCATAATACTGTGGGGAAAACATGTTTTTCATCAAAAAGCAGTAACAGTGAACAGGCTAGACACACTAGAACAACGGTGAGAGTACTAACTTATTTTACAGATGACAGGAATATAGTCAATATGTTCCACAACACTGTAATGTCCCTTTCTGGTTTTGTCAGGTATAAAATAATATTATCCGCAAATGAAGCCAGCTTTTCTAGACTACCATACCAATTATATCCTTGAATTTCTGAGTCCTTTATTTTGTTTGCCAGTGGTTCCAGATATAATTTAAAATAACACAAGGGATAGAGGATATGACTGCCTGGTTCTTCTGCTCGATCAGAAATTATCAGAGAGGAACTCACTCACTTTAATTTTCACCTCTGATCCCTCATATATCCTCATAATCAACCTGATAATTTAATCAGGGAAAGCAAATGCTTCACTGCTCTGCTCATAAAGTCTCAGCTGACTCTGTCAAATATTTTCTCTAAATCAAGATCCACCAACATCAGTGGTATTTTCTTACATTCTGCTTTCCCTCTGGACAATCAGTGTTCTGTTAATGTTGTCACATGTTTGCCTCCACCTCCATAAAACCAAGCTAATCCATATCTATCAATTTTGGCATCACTTTTGGCATTCTTTTAGCCATTACACACATAAACACCTTATAATCATGGTTTAGTACTGAATCACAAAAATTAAGATCCCAAGGAGGGGTCTCTTAACTTTCTTGGAGGCCTCTAAAGCAAAACTCCTCTCAAGAACATTTTGACATGAGACTGCTTTGACAGAGGAGGGTCCATGGGCAAACATGCTGAAATGGCGGAAAAATGAAACATGACATAGGAACAAGAAAGGTCACAGGATAATAACGCACACAGATATCGTAAAACCAGAGAACAACTAGCCTTGAACAAGTGCCAGTTACATTGTTGGCACCAACAGGAAAACCTTTTCCATTTGCTAATATATGATTTTCTAGTAGCAGGCTTTCTTGCCTCTATTAATACCTGCTGCATGTCTGCAGAAAACATGTGCCTAAAAGGAATTAAGACCTTATCATCCATGCAGTCAAATGAAGATGATTGATGACGGGGTGTATCATATACCCCTGGTCTTGTGTAAGTAGATCCAGTCTGTGAGGAAGCTTGTGGTAATTGTCCCTGGCCATTTCCAAAAGAAGGGAAAACCACAGTTGCCTTGGCCAGAAGGGAATCATCACAATGACCTTGGAGGATTCCTTCTGAATCTTCAAGGTACCCTGGAAATTACAGGACAGGGTGGAAAGGCACCCTACTCAAACAAAAGAAAAGACATCTGTATTCCAGGAATTCTTGCATAATGTCCTGAAACAGAATTTTGCCCACTGATTGTTCAGAGAGGAAACAAAGAGGTCTACTCAAGGAACTTCCCACAGATGTCTCAGATCTTAAAAGACCTCATGCATTTGTGTGGGTCTGCCCCTGACCCACTAAGCTTGTCTGCCACACAGTTTTTCTCTGACAGAATGTAGGATACCTGTAGAGTGAGATTGTGCTGTGAAGCTATATCCCAAGCTAACAATGGTAGTCTGCAAAGGGGATATAACTTGGTTCCCCCTTGCTTGTTGATGTACCATAAGATTGTGGTATTGTCTATAACCACTTGAAGAGGTCACAAGGACCAAAGATGGTTCAGAGAGTTGAGGGCCTTGACCGGGGCAAGCATCTCCTTGATATATATGTTCTTGCATCTGCCATTGGTGTTTCACACCCCCTGCACTTTTATCCCTCCTGAAACTGCTCCCCAAGCAAAGTCCAAAGTGTCTGTGGTGACTGATTGCTATGGAGTAGGGAAGAAGAAGGTGAGACCTGCATTTAAGGATATTTGTTGTCTCCAATTCCTATGTCTCCGCGCTGGGATCTGAAAAGATAAGGGGTGTTGACACTGGGACCAAAGAGATTTCAGATACCAATGAGTCTTTCTTGTGTAGAGCCTTGCCAGGGATATCATAAGAATCATAGATCTGATGAGACCTAAAATCCTGAGGTATTCCCTCATAGTGACCAAACTCTTAATTGAAAGCCTTAGAAATATTTCTATTTTTTTTTTCTTTTTCTTTTTTTTTTGTCTTTTCGGCTTTTCCTGGTTAGGGGTCGCCACAGCGGAACTCCGGTCTGCTAATGATTGGCAGTAGATTTTTATGGTGCTAAGTTGCCAGCCCGTTGCCCAGCCTTCAGCGAAGGCACGCCCATTCACACATGTCTTTTGAATGCCGCTCGACCGCGGGGAGGACATGCAGACTCCACACAGAAGGCACTCCAGCCGAGAATCAAACAGGGGAACCTCTTGCTGTGAGGCAATAACGCTACTGCTGCACCACCGCGGCTGCTAGAAATATATCTAAATCTTCTTCTTCTTTCGGCTTTTTCCTGATTAGGGGTCACCACAGCGGATCACCTGTTTGCTCATGACTGGCAGTGGAGTTTTACGGTGTCGAGTTGCCAGCCCAGCGCCCAACCTTCCACAGAAGGAACACACATGCATGCACTCACACCTAGCGCCAATTTAGAGTGCCCAATCCACCTAAAGCATGTCTTTGGGATGTGGGAGGAAACCGGAGCACCTGTAGGAAACCCACACAACCACAGGGAGGACATGCAGACTCCGCACAGAAGGCACCCCAGCCAAGAATCAAACCAGAGAACCTCTTGCTGTGAGGTGACAACGCTAACCGCTGCACCACCGTGGCCACCCAAAATACATCTAAATAAGGATCTAATTTTCTGTGGAAGAAAAGCTCTTTGAACTTATGTGTCTTGCTGACATCCCAGGAACATACTCCTGTGTGATGGAAGTCAAGAACAACTTTTGAATATTCACTTGGATTCCCAGTTTGTACAAGAGATCTCTCACCCATGACAGAGATTCCTGACACCTTGAAAAAGACTCTGCAAAGGAAAGCAAGTCATCTAAATATGGAAAAATATGGATACTCTGCAGCCTGCAATGAGCTATAATTGGAACTAGACACTCTGTGGACACTCTTGGTACAGTGGATAGTCCAGAGGGTAAGGCAGAGAACATCTGAAGACTGGGTGAATAGGGATGTGGTGATGTGCATCTTTCAAGTCTGGTGTTACCAGGAAACTTGAAAGAGGAAAAAGTAACAGGTTGTGAAGTGACAGCATTCTGAATTTGGGCACTGTCACAAAATTGTTTAGGAAAGAATGATCCAGAACTGATCTTCAAATATTTTATTTATTTGGCACGAGCAACATTCTTGAATAAAACTCCTTCCCCACCTGGGAAGGAGGAATTGGTTCTATCACTCCTTGGGACAGCATGTGATGAACAGGTAGAGACAAAAGATTCTGATCTGCAGGATAATGAGTGACTCCTTCAAAAGGAAGAATTTCCACCCACTATAATATGTAGCCTTGATAAATGATTTTAGAACCCATTTCTATGAAACATTCTGTTGCCAAAGAGAAAAATGGAAATTCAGACTTTCTGGAAGAGAAAAGGGGGCTGGGGTGGGAGAGGGTCACACGGTCTACTAAACAGTCATTCAGACTTGTTGGTCCATCCTTGATTTTGGTAGGTTTGAGATTTCTTTTTGGAACCCCCTTGCCATTTCATCTTAAATGTTTGTTCACCTGAATTATGTTGAGACTTTATTCTGTTTTTTTTTTTGCCAAAATTGGATGATGAAAAAAGAAAATCCCTTTGACAGTTTGGAAAAGAAGGGCTGAAAAATATTAAAGATTCCCTGGATCTGCTTGCCCCTTTCATCACACATTTTGATCACCTCTGTAGCAGAAGGGTCAAACACTAACTCTTTATCCAAATTAGAATGTAAAGTATCACTTTTTATATCATCTGGGAAGTTCTGAGAATGCAGCCAAGCAAATCTAACAGTACCAGTGGTCATAGCCCTGGAAGAAGTATCAAAGGAGTTACACGCATGCGCGCACACACACACACACACGCACACACACACACACACACACACACACACACACACACACACACACACACTGCAAACAATAAGTAGTGGCGTGTGCAATAGAAAAAAATAAGTTATTTAAAGCAGATTTCTCTTCACAAGTAGAAACTGCAAATAAAACATTCCTCATACATTCACAATCTCAAAACAAACTTTAATGTATGAGCCTGACAATTTAAAATTCTGAAAATCAAAGAGACAGAAGCATACACTTTTCCCCTACACCTATCAATAATTTTCCTATCCTTATTAGAAAGAGTAGGTTTGGAATTAACTAAGTGCTTGGCAGAACTGGAATAAACTAAAGCTATTGCTGCTGGGTCAGGTTTGGGAATGGTACATAAAATTTTAAAAGACTGAGAAACTTTATACATCCTATCTGCCTTTTTAGGGACAACTGTCTGACTATCAAGAAAACTTCAGGCAATAAGACACACATTCTCTGAAGGAGACAAGACAGAAGGAATGGCTGTAGGTTCTGGGAATCCTTCTGTAACAACTCATACTATTTTCTGAAGGACTGACAAACTTCAGTGGTCTCCCACTGAAAACACTGGGACATTCTAGCAAAAGTCTCAGAGAAAGATAAACACCCACAGGGAGAATCAGAAACTGAGCTCTCCTCTAAGTCTAAATCAGAAATGTAAGGACAAAACCCTGAATCCATCCCTTCAACTTCCTGTTATAATTCAAAATCCTGAGTCTTTTCAAGAAACAAGGAAAACTACTTTGCAAGAAGGATCAATAGCTTCAATTAAAGTTGGAACAGTCCTAGTAAACTACTCCTATCCAAAGAAATTTCAGGACAAGGAGGAGTAGATACACACTTGGTTTTCTGTTTCTTTTTGACAGGAATAAAAGGGGCCAACAATGTTACTAATGGCAACAGCTGCTTCCCCAGGGATGGGCACAGCATTCTGACACAACAGGGAAACCTTCCCTGTTCCCTATCCCACGACTAACAACAGTGGCTTTCCCTTGCCCACTGAGGGGGCTCCAACAGCTGCAGAGGACATGGCTAACTCCTGGTCCATGGTGACTGTAGGTGCTCCAGCAGAAGGATCTGGGGTAAAAAATGAGTGGTCTGAGGTACAGCAAATGGCCACAGCAGATTCAGCCATGTGCATCTCAGGCAAACTGCTAGTCTACCATGGTGGCAAAGTCTGTTTGTTTAACTTTTTCCTTTTATGATTGGAAGAAGAACCAACCATGGGGACCAGTAGTCTATTCCATGGGCAAGCTGAAAATGGTGCTTCTTTCCCAATGAAGACAAGCAGCAAATACTGGTAAAACTACCAGTTCATAAAACTTACTTTTTTGACAAAAAAACATACTAAAAAGCACTTTAAAACACTATGCAACCCAACAATGGAAAAAATAACCACAATTTATCCAGAAAAAATATGTTTTTATTTAGTTTACACTACTTTTAAACATATATTACAGTCTCAAGACAATCCATTAAATAATAACACTCCTAGCTTTAAAATTACTTTCCTGAAGGGGAAAGTAATACAACACAAACATAATTTAAAAAGAAATGGAAGGCTTTTCACCAAAGGGAACTTATTTTCCCAGTAAAGAAAACCACAAGCTGACCACTGATCCTCAAAAGCCTCAGAGGAATTAATGTGACATCCATCTAATATCCCACTGAACTGTCAACAATACTGTGACGTCTCCCACTATCCTAAAACCGTAATTTCCAATAAACAAACAGAACTCAATCACCAGGAAAATTAAATCAATACCATAGGATAAAAATCCAGCATTCAGAAAAACTCTAACTGATTAGTTATAATCTCCTAACTGACAAAAGAACACTGTCCCTGATCTAAAAAATATATTACAACAGAGCAAAGGCATGCTTACCATTCTTGCTGAGTCCTTTTGGGTATCCACTGCACAGTATCTGTGAACAACTCATAACTGGCTGTAACTGACAACTGTAACTAACAACTGTAACTGACTTCAGCAGGCTCTTTTATAGACTAGCCTGTCATAACTGTTACAGTTCTAATTTTCATTTTATATTTTTAAAATCAACCAACACCTGTTTACTGAAGTTCCTTCCTATCTTTCAGCTTCTGACAGTAACACATATCAACTGTCAACATTCCAATGACATCATTTGGAGATTAGCTGAATCTGAGACAGTTTGCCTTTACAATCTTTCTTCACAAACATGAGCAGTTAGAAATGTAAAAGGACACTATTCAAGTCTTTAAAACATTCTGTACAAACAGATTATAAATCAACATGTAAGAACCTATTTACCATATCTAATTTTTTCACAGGAGCGTATTCTTTGGTAGCAGTAAAACTATGAAGAGCTTTGCACCTAAACTTGTCTTTTAGTCAGCTAAGCTCAAGCTACTTGACAGTTTGGGCACATGGAAGGTGCCCTGAATCTTTGGAAGTTGGCTGGCTGTTACATCCTTGCCAGGATATAACCCATATAGCTAAAGCTACTGCAACAGTGATGAGTATAAAGAACGTAGCCATATACACGAGCTCTGTCTGAAACTATACTTTCTCTGAGTTTATTCACCCTCTGAGGCAGTATATTTATAGTCTGCTACTGTGGGGTGGCAGAGCTGTCATACTGGGGATTCAGGAGGGCTTGCTCATGCATAAAACACTATTTTCAGGTCACTGCTTATCACCAGTATTTCTTGACTCAAGTGTTCAGCAGTTTGAGGCACGTAAGTTGTACTGAGTGCATCCCACTTACATCTAGTGCTTCACATCTTCATGTACTTCATTGTACTTCATCAACAATCATTGGATCACTACAAATATGTACTTTGGTATTCACATGGATTTCTGCCCAATGCTTTGTTTCCTCCCATATGCCAAGGAAATGATGCAGGTGAACTAGTGAGCCTCCAGACAGTAAGGGCTCTAGTGCTGGCTTCCTGTGACCATAGACTGCATAAAGCAGATAAACAGAGAATGAATTAATAAAACAGATGGTTCCTCTTAATGTTAATGTTTGTGTAGAGTTATTTAGAGTTACTATCTCTTGAATACACAGTGCAAATAAAAATGTTTGTTTCCACAGTTGGGTATCTAACAGGAGCTGCTGAATACTTGCAGTGTTGACCAAGTATGTAGAATATTGTTTAAATGGCACAGAAAAATACAAAACTTAAAAAGTAAAACACAACAATAAATGGTGGCAAAAAGGTGAAATCCTTTAATTTAGTTTATGTGTAGAATCCAACTACAGAAAATATCACTTAACAGTCTAGCCTGGTGATGTACTGGGATAAAGCTTTGACTAAAACTCAGACAACTGGAGTTAAGCAGTCTGCATGCTGTAACAGCTAAACAAGGAATGTTGACAGTCTGCAGCCAAAGCCAGTTTACTCAGTCTTGGAAGAGGAAAAGGTACTTTTAGTCTACTGATCACCACCATGGAAGTGTAGCCATGTAGAACACCAAAAATTATCAGAACAATGGGGGGGTGGGGCTTAGCAATCCCAAGATCAGTAGTCTTTACAGCATTTGTACATGTGGGGAGGGTGTAGGAGGACCAGAGGTGATCTGTGTGCCCACATCAGGCACCGGGTCAGGGTTAGGTCTTTAATAGACATGTCCTCTTTGCTGGAATGTCAAACCACCTCAATGGCTGTCTGGATGACAACTCCTCTTGTTGGTTCAGCCAAGCCTACACATCAGAAAAAAGAACTAACATCTTTTTTGCAGCACCTCCATGTAGGGACTTAACTCTCCACCCCACAGACTTACTTAATATACTAACTTTGCAGTCACACAACCATGGGAAAAGAGAAAAACCCTGCAAATGTTAGAATTTTAACTATGTAAACTGAGATTTTGCAGAAAAGTGAAAATAGAAAACAGGGTTGGTATCTGCTCCTCCTTACTAATGTGTGCTAGCTGTAACCCGAGGTTTACACCTGTCCCTAACATCAAAAGGTCCTTAACTTAGAAAAATACTTTCCATAACACCACCAATACATAAGGCATTCAGAGACGCATATGACATACATCATGGGATATGCATAACATTAAATCTACCCCTTTACTTAGCCTTTACTTTATCCCTAACCAACAAACTTGTTCACATGCTCCTACATGTAATAAATAACCTTTCCACACCTGCTTTACCATGCACAATCCATCTATCTACATCTGATAACTCCAGCACTCAATGAAAAGCATGTTCGACAAAATTTACTTTTGACAAATTTCCCAAGCACAAAACTCACTCAACAAAATAAGTATTCAACCACATGAAAGTAACTTATCTGTATATATATATATATATATATATATATATATATTTATTTATTTTATTTATTTAACATTTGTTGACCGGGAATGTCTGACTAGGCTCCACAGAGCCTGTTTTCAGCGGAGGCCCGGGGAGAAATGCTCCAGATGCATGTCTTTGGAATGTATATATATGTATATATATATTTATACACACGCACACACACACACACGCATATATGTATATGGGTTCACTTCACACTTTCAAATTATCAGCTGGTCAACAGAATGAAATGCTTGGAAAATTCATTGACAGCATTCATTACTGAATGGTACAGATGCTGAAAGAAGGAAGATCAATGCATGTGGGTTTGGGATTTTAATGCTGAAATTTTCATATATATCAAAAGTTTTGGCATTTTGGGTAGGACTGTTCATGCGAGTGTTTGTAGATTGGAATTAGAGTAAAGGCTAGGGAAAGGGATAGCTTTAGTACTGTGCATGTGTGCTGCTGCTGTATGTAGTGTGTCTGAGTGTCTTGTGTAATAGTAGAGTTATGGGAAGGGTTTTTCTAAGGTGAGGTATAGAGTTGGGTTACGGACAGGTACAGCGTGAGGGTTAGTATGCATTAGTAAGTACTATGGGAGCAAAGCTTTTGGATGTCAGTTTGACACAGTCATTGATGCTTTAGTGAATACTTCTCTGTATTTTAAGTCCTTTTCCAGGCTCTCACTTGAGGTATTTTTTTTAATTGTACTAGAACTTGAGCAGTATCTGGACTTGAACCTTTGACAGAGGGAAATCTGCTATGACCTGTTTTACTATCTTTTGAAGCCTGCTAACGCTGCTCTTTCTGACTGGTTGGATGTGCTTTTCTGTTATTCTAATTTTGGCAGTGTTGTATATTTGCATTTATTAGAGCAGGGTTTCATTGTACTTTCTCACACTATGTAGTAACTAATAAATGTGGACTTAAATTCTCCTGTCAGCAGTACACCAAAATAGTCATTCTCATCTGTTGCAGTTGTGCTCTAACCTGCATTATTAGCCACTGCCCTAAGCAACTCAGCTGTAGTTCAAAGTAGCAGTACCCTGTACTTTAACATCATAGCATCCTAAGCATATCACCTACAATTGACAAAATCCTAGTTTTAGTAATGTCCATAAAACCCATCCTTAATACACTAATTGCAAAACACTTGTGCCCTATTTACCAGCAGTCCCATACCCCCTCCCCCAATTTCTTTGTACCTGTTTAGCAGACCTCTCTGCACCACTGGTATACAGTCTGCCCTTATCTAATCTGTTGCCAGCTGACCAGAACTAGATACCTTGACAAACTTCAACAACTACCTCATGCTAACTGGCAACCCATTACTATTACCAAATTCTAGCTTTCACATCTGCAGAGAGACACAATGAAGTACCGGAAAAAGACCAGGGAGCTTCCGGTAAACATGGAGACAATGCAAATTTGGATTCTAATAGAGCAGCATCCTCAACTGGAATTCCACACATGTTTAGATCCCCTTTGGATGAACGAACAGTTGTGGATGTAGAAAACAACGGAGCTGAGGTTGTGAGACCTAAAGAAAAAAGGCAGGATAATCAGAGGCAGAACTCAAGTGATTTTAATTTTAGACAAAGAACAGTGCATAGTAATCCTATGAAGTATGAAGCTGAATGGCGAGAATTCAGTAATGAACAGAATAATATTGCTGATGTTGAAAACACCAGTGATTTCACTTTGAATTTGTTATATGAATGTATGCTTAAGTATAAAACTTTGGCTTTAGATAACAAATATCTTAAGCAATGTTTAGAAATGAAAATTGTACCAAAAGGTTTAAGGGTATATAAGTATCCAAATAATGTTAAAGAGTGCTCATAGTTTTACAGGGAACTTATTAGGATTTTTGATATATGTGGTTTCTCCATCATGAAAGTAATTATTAGACAAAATGAAACAGAAATGGAATGTTTGTTTAAAAGAATTGATGAAATTAATAAAAAAATAGTCAAAGACCTATTTTTGCAGTGGATGAAGAGAAGGACAGATATTTGAACATTAAGAAAACATTAAGAAAAAGGTAGATGAGAAATGTGTTTTTATATCTAAGTGTAAAAGTAGGAAATTAGGGAGGGACACTTCAGAACATAAGGAAGATAGATGCTACCCTAAACCTAAGCAAGTTGAATATAAACGTCATGGACCAGAACGATTTACAAATAGTTTAGATGATTATAATAGGGGGGATGAAAGACACAGGTATGATTATGGGGAGGGGCATATTATTGAGGATGACGGTTATAGTAATAATGGTGAAAATTGTAATTTGAATTTAATGGACCCTTTAGAATTCCCCAGTTTGAGAATGTCAGAAAGGAAAAAGAACTGACCTGTGGTTCATTACAGATACAATGGGGGAAGGAGGCAGTGGTAATGGCAATATCAGATGGATCTATTACAGCAGATATAACAAGTATACCTAATACCGAGGAAGCAGTTACGCAAAGGGGGTGTGTTTTTTCATTTCAGAATTTTAATATTTTTAATTATAGTAACATTGAGTTGAATGAAATTTATTTATGAAGGGGTTGAAGCTTGTGCCTAAAAGAAAATGTGACATCAGCAAGTTGTGAGAAAGAAAAATCTAGAATTAATTTATGCAGGTACTGATAAGGACAAATTTGACGAAAATAATTTAAAAAAGAATAGCACTTTCAACCCTCATTTACAAACACAATTGAGACATTCTGAGGCGGTGGCAGAAAAAGAATTAAGGATGACTTTAAATAAATCCAAGCTGCACCCCAACCTCCCTTATCAGGAGAGGCAACTTCTTATGGACTTGAGGTATTTATTTTTATTTTTGTTTGTTTTCCAGGATAGAGCACTGACCTCCATGGACCTTTTTCAGACTCAGCCCAGGAGCAGTATCTGTTTAAGTGACTTGCTCAAAGTCACACAGTTAGGTAATGGAAGCCGATGAAATCAAACCTTGCACCACTGGACTACTGGAGTATTGTTGATTGTTTTTTACTTAATTAATTGATTGCTTGATTAGACTAACACTGTGTATAAAGGGCATTCCTTTTCACATGGGATTGTATCTTGTATGTTTTTTTGATGGTCTGAAGAAGTTGGCTTACCTTTTGCCAACGAAAGCGCTTACCAATAAAGGAGTTTAGTTCTACAAATCCGCTCTCTTTTTTGTTTTCACCACTGGACTACTGGAAACAGCTCATTAACAGTTCCTTAATTCTCTAAATCAAATGCAAGACAAATTCTCTAAGCCATCTGCTAGACATATCCTGTAAGCTAACTACCACACTAAAAAAATACTCAGACTGGAAGCAAACCTCTCAAACCACACGGTTGTGAGTAAACACGTGCAAACACACACACACACACACACACACACACACACACACACACACACACACACACACACACACACAGCACTACAGCAAAACAGCATCAGTACTAAACTCACTTATGCTAACATTCAAAAACAGTATCAAAACTTCAAAGGCCTCCTAAGTGCTGCACTTGAACACTCAAACCTCAGCAACATGCAGACACACTACAAACACCTCACATGCAGCTCACATAACAGGCCCCAAAACAGCAAACATGGGTCAGCCAGGTAGCTTAACCAACCTCCTTAAGATAAAGGGCCTTGCTACTCCACATAACAATGTCACAGACAGAGGTGACTCCATAGTTAGGCATACCAATGCATCCCTCACTAGGTGGAGTACAGACAGGATGATGGCTAACTGCTTCTTGGGTACTAGGATTCATGATGTTACTAGAGTACTCATTTTCTTTCACCTCAACTGTGCACATAAAATGATCATAGCTCAAATATGTATGAACAACCTGAGTCATACCTCCCTGGAATATATAAAGAGGAGCATGGTTAAAATGTCTGAGTATATAAAGAGGTCATTAAATGCACCAGCTGTCATGGCTCTAAAAGGTGGCCACAGGAAAAAGTTTTATCATATCCTGATAAGACACGAGTAAAGATGTATGAAGAAGCTGGCCGGACTATGAACTTTTTCCTGAGGCACAAAAAGCATGCATTACACTTGTCTAGTCTGCAACTCAGAAAAAAACTAGGTCCCGAATGGGTCTGAGATGGGTTTTTCTGTAGCTGATTGTGAATCACAGTGTTGTCAGGAGATGTACCATGTAATGTACAAGCTCAAGAAGGATCTCTGTGGAAAAAACATGAATCAGTAGGTCACACAAGTAAGGGAAATTAAAAGTTATAGTCTTACCATAACTAGGTATCTGACTGTTATTCATTTTCATTCTTCTTCAACATATGGGTTCGGATTCGATCCTCAGATCTGATTTGGCTGTTTATTTCAGACTTAGGATACAGCTCTCAAGCTCCTCCCTGTACCCATACGAATCTGCTGTATCACCAAAGCCCCAGAATGAATTTGCTGCCCAATCCTCATAGTATGAACACAGACAGGAGATGAAGAGGGCTCAGACCTGAAACTGTAGGTTCCATTACAGTCCAGTAAGTCAATTCAGAAGCTCTGGATGGGGGATGGATGGGAGGGAAGCTGAGGAAGAATGAAAATGGACAACACAGATACCTAGTTATGGCAAGAATCTAACTTTTAAATCTGATGTTGTCCTTTTCATTCTTCCTCAACATATGGGGCAGTCCCCGGCTATGTTGCTCTTGGTTGGCCCTCATGGAAGGATATTCTGAAGCAATGCTGAACCAAAGGATACTCTGTTTCTAGAAATAATATCCAATTTGTAATGCAAAATAAAAGTATATGCATTGGGGGGGTCTATATGACGCTATCACTATTTAGTCGATCCGATACTGTCGGAATGGCAAAATAGCGAAGTCACGGAACATCGAATTTTTTCCCAGGAAAAAAATTTGGTGGACTGTCTTCTGGACTTTGCCATTTCCTCCACTATGGTGCAATCTTGGAGTTGGCATATTTAAGTAAGGGGGGTGTGGGGGGGCACAGCCCCCAACATGGGGGGCAAACCCCCCCCACTTAAATATGTGTTTAAGTTTTTTTTTTTTTTTTTTTTTTTTTTTACGTAGCAGCAAATTTTTTTCCTGGGAAAAATTTCGCTGTTCCATTTGTTTGATATTTTGTTGTTTCGATATTATCGGTATGATGAAATAGCATTCGCTATTTACATTGTACGATAATATGATATAAATGCTGCATTGGACCATGTAGCTGCAACACAAATGTCATCAATATATGTTCTGGAAGAAAAAGCATGGAAGTGGTGGAGTGAGCCTTGGGAGGCCTATGTAACGTTATGCCTTTTTGTGAATAGGAGATGCAATCTGTTATCCATTTGTCTAGAGTGACCTTAGATGGTGGATAACCCATTTTTTTTTTTTTTTTGTAGAAAGGGAAACAAAAAGCTAGTCTGATTTTCGTAATTGTTTAGTTCTAACAAGATAAAAACTTAATTATCTGTGTACATCCAGGAGATGTAGCATGTATTCTTCTTTATTGGTAAAATTTGGAAAAAAGATTGGTAAATGAATGGATGATTAATGTTAAATCTCTGAAGCCACTTAAGGTAAAAAAAGAAGGGCTACTTCTTAAAAAAACTGTCTTTATGAAAAATTATGTATGGAAATTCAGCAGGTATAGCCTGGAGTTCAGATATTCTCTTTGCAGAAGTGATAGCTACCAATAAAAATGTCTTCTATGACAGAAACTTCAGATCAGTTTTAGCTGAAGGTTGAAAGGGTTTTTGAGTTAGCCCTTGCAGCACCACTGTACAGTCCCAAGGTGGTGAGGGATCTTTAATTGAAGGTCTTAAAAGGAAAAATCCTTTCAAGAAAGCTTTACATAATTTAGAATAATTCAGAGAAGTATGTCTTTTTTGGGTATGAAAACTGGAAATAGTTGCTAGATGAAGTTTAATAGTGGAAAACCTAGCTCCTTCTTCAAACAGCATTGCCAAGAACTGTAGAATCACAGTGACCAGGGCAGAAAAGAGGTCAGTGTCTTTATTCAAAGCCCACAGAGAAAGAATTTTTTCCATTTACTTCTGTAAACTTTTTTGGTTGATTCTTTTTGAGAAGTCAAAAAAATAGTTGTGTAAAATCTTACCATAACCATAGATGCCCTTCTATTCTATATGGTGTAGTATTCATAACATGAGGGAATCTGCTGCCGGCTGACTTGTACATCCGGCCAGTATACAAAAGTCTAACGCTACTGTAGGGTATGTGCGATGTCTCACAAAGCACAGATCCTACGTCAGTCATAAAATGACGTCAGGTATAAAGTGGACATCGGCACATACCAATCCTCAGAACTGAATGCCACAAGCAGAGCATCAGCCTGATCCCAGGTGAGGAAACACGCCACTAGTAAACAGGCAAGTATCAGGGGGAATGCAAAAGGGAAATAACACTGCAACATATACAGAGGCGCCGGAAGCTGTTGAAGACTCAGGGGGCAGAGGGTGAGAGGGGCACTTAGTAATCTAAAAAGGGCAGTTTTTTATAACTATTTACTACCATAACATAGATTCACTTGGAGGACTTTTTAAGCTTAGCCAATTCCCTTTTGGTGCTTGATTCTTGAATTAACATTTTCTGATTGGTCTTACCTATCCCATGGCTGATAATTGTATATTAGCCCATTACCTGGCTATTTCACCTCATTTACCATAAACACTAGTGTGTGCATACTGCTTTACCTCTACAATGATTATTTGGATTTTATTTTTTTACATTTTATAGCACCATGCACAAACACTAACAGATATCTGCTAAACAAAGCAATACTGTCTCACAATGAAAATAGACATGGCATTAAAACTTCTCTGCCCTTGAAACTCACATTCATTGAAACAGCATTAAAACCCACACCACATCCAAAGAAAATGCAACTGGCCAGTGGTGGATAAAAATTACCTTTGGGCTATTTTCAAATCAGAGGCCCCTTGCACACAAAACAAGAAACATACATGCATTCTTATACACCTTCCTGACTTTATTAAATTATATTCCTTCTATAATACAGCACACTTGTTAGATTTAAGTTACAGAGCATTTTAAATTTATTGTTTGAACATTTTTCCAGTAGGCAATGAAGCAAAATGCATGCACCAATAATGACAAAACTGCCCAATTCACAACATTTCCTTGATAACAGAGCTGGATATCTCACCCAAGGACAGAGAAAGTTTTGTTATTACAGTACCTTTGAGAAAGCCATAGACTAACTGTGCCATGAGTTCTGTAAGTTTCAATGCCTTATACTCTTCTCCCTGCAGTCATGATCTATGTGATGCATGCAGTACAGCTGTTAGGAACTCATCATAATAGCAAAGGTAGGAATACAGGTTTACTGCTGCAATATAAGCTCCATAACTCCCTCTCTCCTACTTCACTTATATCACATGCATATAATTTTTCGTGTATGCTTCTCACTTGATAGCCTAGGTGTCTTTTAAGACTTTAAAAGTACGACTGCTTATTGATACATATATCTATATATAAATAAAAGTACGACTGCTTATTGATACATATATCTATATATAAAAACAGTTGATTATTGTGTGCGTTCATATTGCTGACATATTTTTGTATTTGCAATGTTTGTCCTGTCTTTATGCTACTGATTTATTTTTCCTGTCTTTCAACCCACTACAAGGGCATTACTTCACATAGTTTCCTTGTTGTTCTTGAAAGTGTAAAAAAAAGTAATAAAGAAAAGTTGCCATTTGCATAGTTTTCTTCCAGCAGAGCTACCAACTAGTTGCCAGGGTTGAGGAATATAATTTCACATATTAGGAGAATTGTTGGAAAATCTAACCAATGGCTGATGGGTTTGCTCATCTATCAACATACCTTATAATGCCTTAAAAACTAGGAAACACCAAACAAAATATAGCAGATCATGCCATTATCAAAAGTGTGAATCAAGTATAATGTACTCCATGAACAGCTGAAAAATACACTAAACAAGAAGTAGTGATCCATCCAGTAGTATAAAGGCATGCAAATACCCCAGGTTTAATAAAAAGCTGGCAAAATAAAAAAATGGCACAGTAATTACCTTGTTTCTTAGACTTTAAAACAATTGCAAATACATAAATGGAACAAAATGTCAACTTATAGCACTAACATACATGAAAATTTACATAAGGGTCAGAATAAAAAATGCAAAACTGAAATGTGAATAAAGAAATATTCACAAAAATCTTTCACTGACATGTGATAGCTTGACAAAAGTCTTGTTATACATGTTCCACCACACAGAAGTTCATGAATAAAACTGCAGTTCTTGATAATAAACTGTACTTTAAATTCAGACATCAGTATTTGGCCTTTTATATTTAAAGTGTGTCGATGTAAACGGGTATACTGGGTAAGTAGTATTCTCAATTTATGAAATGGATTTTGCTACATTTTCCCACGTTGATGTCACCCTGGATTTGGTTATACACAGGAAGGGACTACAGTTTCTGGGTTACAGGAGCAATTCACAAAACCTGCTTTATTGTGTGTGTGTGTGTGTGTGTGTGTGTGTGTGTGTGTGTGTGTGTGTGTGTGTGTGTGTTTCTGTGTATATTTCAATGCCAGGGGTTTCCTTCATAAAGTTGTCAACTAGTGTGATTGAGTATAAGGGTATCTCTTTTTGGGAAAAAAAAACACACTTCTGTTTTCTTCCTAGAAGGAAATGTGATTTCAGCTATGGAACATGCAAAATGATCCTTTTTTCATATTTTGGATAACCAAATTATGACAAATCTTTCTGAGATAACAGTTTTGCTGAGATTTCCTGCCAGAGAATGTGTTACACCATAAAATTATCAACTAACAATAAGTAAATGTCAGGGATAAGGCCTTTCTAATTCATGATTCAAGGAGACATGCAATGACACTGATAATATGTATATCAACTGCTGATAAAATATCATTCTCTGGATGGCTATGTGTTACCCTACTTCAAACACTTTACTAAAAATACTTAACTCTATTATCAGAAAGGTGCCATATTTTCTGTTACAGTTTAATGCATGGCCTATAACAGATTAATATGTAAGATCCTATTCTATTTTTTATTGTTAAGAAGAGATTTTTCTTACTCCTATCAAATATCTGTATTATGCAATATGCATTTGTTAAAAAGAGCAAAAGGTGATGAATGCAATGAAATTCCCCAACATGCATTCCATTGCATATATTTACTACAACCTGGCAGTTACTAAAGATCGTTAAGGCTGTTAAGCTGCAATTACTGTGGTATGGGGTTTGAAATACTCCACTCTGATGTGCATAATCTGTGACCTTGAGCAAGTAACTTAAAGCACTGCTTCAGAAGTGCCCCTGAAAAGGGACTGTGTATCCATTTGGACTGCCAGTTAACAAATGGATATTATTATTATTAGCAGGTACAATTAGTTACTGCATTCCAGTAATATAAATATGTTTGCATACATATGGCAGGCAACATGCTACATCACTACATACACTTTAATGTTATTGCAGCAGAAAATACACTGCAGGGGTTGTATACACACACACACACACACACACACACACACACACACACACACACACACACACACACCTTTGCTCTAAACGCTCCAGCTTGCTGTGCTCGGCAATATGCGGGAAGACACACAGGCAACACCTTTGCTCTAAGATATCCATCTCTGGTCTCTGCTCGGCAACGCTCTGCTTTCGGATATCCATCTCTGGTCCGATACAAATGGCTTTCTCTGATCAGCTCCCCAGCATTTCTGCTAATGATGTCAGCAGAAAGTTTAAACTACAAACGCTGGGAAATAGGGAATGTACCATTTCCTCAAAAGTTGGGGGGGGCCCGTTCCCCCTCACTCTATGGTTCCGGCGCCCATGAACATATAGAGGAGAAGGACTTATATGGTTATGGTAAGATTTTACACAACTATTCTATGTCTTTTTATTCATATGTTGCAGTAGTCATAACATGAGGGAGAATACCAAAACTCATGCAGATGACGAATTGGGCAGAGGTGCAGTAGCACTCTCCACAAACCCCTGCAAAATAGCCCTAGCAAAACCAGCTCTGGACCTGGAGATGCCATCTAACTTATACTGTTTTGTGAAGGTATGTACAGAAGACCAAGTAGCTACTTTCAAGATAGAGCAGGTGCCTAAACCCTTGAAAAAAACACCAGAGGAACACAAAGCTCTGGTGGAAGGTGCCCTAACGGGTGAGGGAAGAGTCTTCCCATGAGGCACACAGCAAAAGGAAATGGTTTTGGAAATCCAAGTGGAAACAGTCTTGGAAACAGGCCTGCCCAGGGCCCTTGGGTGACAGAAGACAAAAAGGCGATCAGATTTCCTAATTGGTTTGGTTTTATCAAATTAATATCTGAGTTGCCTGTCCACATCTAAGGTGTGTAAGATCCTCTCACTACAGGACTGAGGAGAAGGGAAGAATGTGGGAAGATTGAAGGACTGATTGAGTGACAACTCTTTCATCATCTTACGCATAAAGGAGGGATTAGTGCATAAAGAAACCCTATCCTTGTAGAAAACCATGAAGGGAGAAGAAGACAGAGCCTGTAATTTAGAAACCCTTCTAGCAGAAGTAATGGCTACGAGAAGAATTGTTTTCCAGGTACAGTGTTGCAGAGAAGAACAACTTGCTGGCTCAAAAGGGACCAGGGTAAGTTTTTCTAAGACAAAATTAAGTTCCCAAGAAGGAGGAACTGGTTTCCTTGGTGGTCTAATATGAAGATCGCCTTTTAAGAAAAGTTTAACTTCCAGCCTGAAAGCTAAAGGGGGAGACATAGGCAGATATGCTGAAATAGCAGAAAGATGAGCTTTTACTGAAGAGTATGACAGTCCACTGTTCAATAATTCACACAGATAGGACAGAACCACTGGAACATCCACCTGCAGTGGTTGTAAATCCTTTGAAAGACACCAGATGGAAAACGTTTTCTATTTGGAGATATAGGATTTCCTAGTATTGGGTTTTCTGGCCTCCTGCAGAACTTGCAGCATGTCCTCAGAGAAAAGTTGTCTGAAGGGAATCAAAACCCTATCACCCACAGGATCAGTTGCAGGGTTGACATCTGTGGGTGTATTAGAGCTCTCTTTTCCTGTGTGAGTAGGTCTGTTCTGTGGGGTATCTTGTAGTGATTGCCCTTTGCTAAATGCAGAAGAAGGGGGCACCAGCTTTTTTTTTTGGCCAAAAGGGAGTTACCAGCAAGATGTTTGGTTGCTCCTGTTGAATCTTCAACAGGACCCTTTGGAGAAGTGGAAAGGGGGTGATGCATACTGAAACATCCCCTTCCAAGAGAAGGACTGGACGTCCACTTTCCATGCCAGGGGATCAGAGACTCTGGCACAAAACTTAGGAAGTTGTCTGTTCATGAGGGAGGCGAACAGATCTACCTGAGGTGTAGCCCATCAATGGACCATGTCCAGAAACACATTCCTGCGTAACATCCATTCATGGGACTGCGTCATGGACCTATTCAAAGTGTCTGCCACAACATTTTGAAGTGAAGGTATGTAACCCGCTTGGAAGGTGAGCTGGCTCTAGGAATTTAACTCCCAGGCTTGGACAGCCAGTCTGCACAGGAGATAGGACTCTGTCCCTCCCTATTTGCTGACATACCAGAAGGCTGTGGTATTGTCTGCAAACCATTTTAAGGCACCTGGGAGAAAAAGGGTTTGAAGATCTAAATGGGCTGTCTAATTATTACTAGAAGTGGAGAAACAACAAAAAGTAATAAGAAAAAAACAAAAAAAACAACAGGGCACTTATCTGACTGGGATCCTCAACTTGTCTGACGAGCGACAACTGGAGAAGACGATCTAAATGGCATCAGAAAAGTTCTGAGGACTGGTATGTGCCGACATGCACTTTATACCCAGTGTCACTTTATGACCGACGTAGGGTCTACACTTTGTGCGACGTCGCTTTATGACCGACGTAGGGTCTGTACTTTGTGCAACATCGCACATACACTGCAGTACCATTAGACTTTTGTATACTAGCCGGACGTATGAGTCAGCCCATGGCAAACTCTCTCATGTTATGAATACTGCAACATATGAATAGAAGGACATATAATATTACATACCGGAGAAGAAAGCCTGGGCTGTCTAATTATTACTGGAAGTGGAGAAATCATGTGGTTAGTCTCAGGGGTCAAATGTTACGATGTTGAATCCCTGATGGGTGGGACAGGAGATCTGGGGTGGGCTCCAATATCCATGGAGGATAACAAAGATGAGACCATAGGAGGGGAACCATACCTGTCGAGACCAGAAAGAAGCAATGAGGATCACTGGGCTCTTCAGCCTGCTTTCTGTAAGAATTTGGGAACAGAGGAAAGGGCGTAAGCATAAAGAAGATCCAGGAGTCAAGCATGAATCAGAGTAACTCTATGTGACTCTCCCTGAGGAGGGATCAGAGCGAAGTACTTGCTGCACTTGTTGTTAAGGGGAGTGGCAAACAGATCACAGCAAGATCTGCCCCAATGCAGGAAGATCATCTCTGTCACAGATTGATTGAGAGACCACTCGTGGGGCATTAAGAATGGATCTGCTGAGTTTGTGCGCTAGCATGCTGGTTTTCCCCAGAATTTGAGTTGCAATTAGAAAATGGTCTGAAGAGATCATCCATTTCCATACTCTCATGGCCTCTCTGTAAAGGGGGTAAGATCTGGTTCCTCTTTGTTTGATGATGTACCAGACTACAGATATGTTGTTGGTCTGAATTGCAATAATTCCAAAGGGAAGAGCATCTTGAAAGGCCTGTAATGCTAATAGGACTGCTATTATCTCCAGGACATTAATATGCAACTTGGTCTCTTGGGAGGACCACTTTGGGAGATCACAGGAAGCTGTAGAGTTAAATTAATTTATTATTTCCAAAAAGAAATTATAACTCCTGAGATTTGAGGAAGTCTTACAGTGATAAAAACGCATTTCTACTTATGAGTGTTCATGTATATGTGTATTTTTCTGCCGGTTATCAGATTTGTGGAAATAATAAAGGAATTTAACTCTACAACTTCATGTGATCTTCCAAAGTGCTCCTTTTATCATTTTTTGAGGTGTTTAATTTCAAGCACTTTATTTTCCATTTTTGGTTGTTCTCTTGGGAGGACCACATGCCTTGGATAGTTCTTCCCAAGAAATGTCCCACTCATCCCAACTGAGAAGTGTCCATGATCACTGTGGCCATAGGGGATGGAAGGACAAAGAGTCTGCCTAGATACAGATCATCGGATTGCATCCACCAACTTATGTGTCTTCTGCAAACTGGGGTGAGCCTGACCAGATAGGATAGTTGTTGGTAGAGAATGGACCATTGTACAGTTAGGTTCAATTGTAGAACATAAAAAAGCATGCCAAAGGGAGTAACACAATGGTTGCTGCCACAGAACACAATGCTTGCAGTACTGATCTCGCTGGAGGAGTTAAATGAGTAAGGAGAAAATGAACTTGAGTCCTTATCATAGAAATATAATGCGGGAACAAGGATACTAATTGTTTCATCGTGTCTAGATAAGCACCACTGAAGGGTCTGCACTGGTTTTAAATTTGACTTGGCATGGTTTATAATTATGCCTGGAGAATTGCAAATCTGGAGAAATAGTCCTAAACAATTAGAATAGAAGCTTGGTGGGGGCACTAAGGAGCCAATTATCTAGGTATGGAAACACCTGGAATCCTTTGAGTCTCAAGTAAGCTGCCACTACTGCCATGTAATGGGCAAACACCCTGTAGGCTGTGGTGAGTTCAAAGGGCAGGGATCTGAATTGGAAGTGAATGGCTCCCAACCAAAAGCAAAGATGTCTTCTGGATTGCCTGTCTATTTTGATGTGATAGTATGCATCCTGAAGATCTACACAGCCCATCCAATCGTCCTTGCACAGAAAAGGCAGAATTGACTGGATCATGACCATTCAGAACTTTGCTTTCTTTACAAACTGATATGAATTGCTTAAATTCAAAATAGGTTTCAGGTTCCCTGTTTTCTTTGGCACTAAGCAGAAGTGTGAATAAGTTCCAAATCCTATCTGATCTGGAGGGACCTTTTCGATGACACTTTTGTCTAGCAGCTTCAGAATCTCTGACTGGGTGGGATGTTGGGAAGTTTCTTCCTTTAGGAGGAGGAATAAGGGAAAATGGTATGTAACAACTTCTGGATATTATGCTTAGCACCCAAGAATCTTGTGTTATATTTGCCCAAGCATCTGGGTGCAAGAACAATCAACACCTGACTGCCTCCAGAGTTGGACAGTCGGGCAGCACTTCATAACCGCTGGAAAAACTTGTCTGAGAAAGAATCCTGGAGGCCCTGATTTTGCAGATTTCCTCTGCCTCTAGGGCAATGTCTGCCATTGAAATCCCCCCCGCCTCTGGAGGAATTGTCACTATGTGGATCTTGGAAAGCTCCCTGAGATTTGCGAAACCACATCTTCTTACCACCTCTCTGGGTTTGTTGAGGAGTAAAAAACTTGATGCCTATGGCAGATAGAGTCTTTCCATTTTTCTAACTGCAGGTCAACATCTCTTTAACTGATGGCCCAAACAGAGAAGTGCCATCATAGGGGGCATTAATAAAAGACTTCTTAAAAGGTTCTGCAAAATCGCAAAACCGCATCCAGACATTTCTCCTTAAGGCAATACCGTAACTGACTGCTCGTAAGGTGCCTTCAGCCATGTGAGAGATCAACCTCATCAAAGCATTGGACATGGACAAAAAGGTAGCCAACTGAGAGGATGTTCTTTTGAAGTCCTCAGCAGACATGTACTCTGAAACAGCAGACATGTACTCTGAAACAGTAAAGGAAAGCTCCTTGGTGAAATCTCTCTGAAGCCGACTGAAATGTGCCAGGTAATTTAGTGACCTCAGGGCAAAGGTTGATGAGGCAAAAACTCACTTTGCAAACCTGTCCAATGCTCTAGACTCTTTGTTATGTGGACGTACAGTACAGCTTTGTTCTGCTAGCTCTTTCTTGGTGGCTGCCACCACTACCATAGCATTTACTGGGACCCCTTTCATCCAATATGGTCTGTTGGAGGAGGGTGGCGAAAACTTATCAGGTATCTTTGGAATAGGTTCAACTGTGTCTGGCACCTTCCAAGCCTGATGGGCAACTAGATCAATAAGTTCATCCCCCCGGGGGGGAGGGGGGTAACCCAAGACATAGGCCAGAATCAAAGGCCTCCAAAAATACCAATTCCTCTGGTGAAGGGTTTTGGGAAGACCAACCACCTTTCTGTTTCAAGATCTCTTAAGATATCCCCATAGGAGATGTTGTCAGGTGGTGACCTGTAGGACCCGTCTCCTTTATCAAAATCAATATCTTCCGTGAGAGACTCCACAGGGGAGTTGATGTGTCTTCTTTTACATGTTTTCTTCCAATGAATTTCCTCTGTGGGATGTTCAGGTGAAGTCTCGGAAAAGAGGGGAAGTTCCTCTAAAGGAACTGGCTGGACTCTTACTGATTCTGGCTGTCCATGTGGAATAGACCTGTGCAACTCAGAACTAGGACACAATGGGGGAAATGTTGTTGGAACCAAGATATGAGAGAGCAGTTCTCTCGGGAGAGAAAAGTCCCTTTCTACAACCTCAAAGGCAGACAGACCAGGGGAAACTCCAACCTGCCTCCTCGGAGCTGAAACTCCCAAGGAAAACAGACCTGGAACCTCCCCAGATCCAAGCCTTGGGAGGGGAACCAGTTCTGAACTGTTTAAGGACCAAGGTTCCAAGATGAAGGGATGGATCCAACACAGTTGGAGCTGAGCCCTTCCCCTCAGATATGACACTGATACGTTGGCTCCGAGACCCATTCTGATCCAATGGCACTGGAGCAGAACTTATCAAGGAAATAGAGTCAAAGAAGAAGCCTTTCTCAGATCCGACACCAGACCCCTTGGGTATCTCAGATCCTGGGACTCTGAAACCACAAGGCAGATTGGAGAAGGAGAAAATATGGCTGCAGAAGTTGTAGGCATACTCACGGATCCAGTAGTGGACAGAGTTGGTAACACCTCCATCTGAATCTGTGCTCTAAGAAACTTTCACATCATCCTATTCATGCCCACTTCTGACAAGCTCCTAGCTGACCTACAGGAGGAAGTGGAAAGAGGCCTAGAATGCTTCTTGGGTGTCTGAAGCAACCTCAAAGGTGGGGTAGGAGAAATGGTCTTTACAACATACTCTGGTGTAGTACTCCTATAGATAGTAGCCTGTTTAGAATCTGAGGCTCTAGGATCCAAAGGTAGAGATATAGGGCTTACAATAATGACTGCAAAATATGATCTTGGATCCAAAGGCTTTGGATTTGATGGTCCTGGCTTGGGATCCAAAGACATATGATCTGAAGTCTTTCTGGACTTTGAAGAAAGCTCCAAAGAAGATCCAGATGACTTCAAGGAGAGCACTTCCTATGCTCCAAGGGAGCTGATTTACTATGTTTAAAGGGGGTTTGAGCTCCTGAAGAAGAAGAAGCAGCTGGTAAAAGTCCTCTCAATATAAGTTTATAGCAATGATCTACTAAGATCCTGGGATTAAATATCGCACACATTTTACAACTAGTGTTCACATGATCAGCCCCTAAAACTTATACACACTCCTTGTGGGACATCTGAATTACGGATTTTATGCCCAAAAGAAGTGCACTTCTTAAACCCTGTGGGTTTCTCCAACATGATGACAGAGAAAAAACACAGCAATAACAACAAGAACAAGACAAACGGTAACAGCAAAGAAAAATGCTAAGCTTTTGCTTTTTTCTTAAACAAAAACTTACAGCAGAGAAAGTTCAAAATACCAACAACAGTAATAGCAAGATACCCTTTTAAGAAGGGTAAAAAGAGAATACTAACAATGGTATAGGAGAATACTATTTAAAATAGTAGAAGGGGAGGCACCTAATGCCAGTGAAAACTTGAAAGAAAGGGAAAGGAGAAAATTAAAGTACAGAAATGTTCAAGGCAAGCTTTTAAAAGGTAAAACGTTACTACTACTCACAAGAAACACAAATCACTCCAGAGCTAAGGAAATCTGCATCTGTTCGCAAAGGTGGCAAACAAGATCTGGGGCTTTGGTGATACTGCAGAGCATTATGGGTAGTGGAAGGAGCTCGAGAGTGGATCCTAAATCTTTAATAAACAGCCGAATCAGATTCAAGGATCAGATCCGAACACATATGTTGATGAAGAATGAAAAGGACAACATCACATATTAGAATTTCCATTGTGCAGCAGTAAGCAATCACTGGAGCTAAATACTTTGAAAAATTCTTCTTTTTTTTCTTTTAAGCAAGACACATCTTAATTTATCATTTATGACATACACAATCATACATTTATATAAATGAAAAAAACATATTAACATAATCTTAGTCGCAAGCATTATCCATCATAAACCATATTGATATAATTTTAGTTGCAAACATTATACATCACTTATAACCTACCCAATCATTGTCTGTAAAATATTACAAAGCTCATTCAAATCCTACCTTCTTTTAAGCCTCATTCCTCCTTTGTATGTATTGTTCCCACAATTCCCATTTTCCTATGTAATTTGCTCCTACCCATTTCTAAAGATCCCAATTCCAGTTAATCTCTGTTACTATATTCACTACTTCCAGTATAGTTGGTTTAGACACTGATTTCCATTTTCTTGTGATTGCGTTTTTGGTAGCCACCATAATTAGACTCAGAAAGGCCTTACTATGATTAGTCAGTTCCGAGTCTGTATCATAGCTTAGAAAAATAATTTCCCTAGATACACCAATTTGCTCACCCTGTTTCTCTAATGGAGTAGTCTGCAGGGAATCGTTCATGTCTGCAAACTCATTACACTCCCAGAAAATATGTTCCCAATTACCTTTCTTCCCCATCACAACTCCATTTGCTATCTACCTGAGGAAACATTTTCTGGTGTCTACTTAGAGTAAAGAATACCTATGTAAACATTTCCAAGCAAAAATCCTAAATCTTCTAGATTTTGTTGCATATTTGGGAGACATACATATATCCCCGCCCCCAATTGTTTCTTTGTGAATTGCTTATCCAGTCTTTTTTACCAATCCTTTTTAACCTCCTCTGATTAATTCTTATAGTTATCGTGCAATATTTTACATGCTCTAGGAATTATTCCTTTTTAAACAGCAGCTTCTGTTCGAGATTCTACTATAAACTCTACCAGTGCTGGTCTTCTGATTAGGACACCCCTATTTCTTCCTCTTTGCCTACACTCTGATATTAACCCTTGATAGGGAAGACAATCTCTAACCCGCTGTCCAAATAAATTCTTGGCGTCTTCCCATTCTATTACCTTTTCCTCTCTAGTTATTTGTTCCCATTACCTTGATTCCTTTGCCAGTTTTCTCCAATAAATTCCAGACCCTTTTCCATACTGTCTGTATCTCTAAATGCAGCGATCCTTATTGGCAGAACCTTCTTTCTCTATTCCTGTGTTGTCTTAGTTCTTAGAATACTTTGTTACTTTATGCATATAATATTCTGCATGATTATTGTTATTCTTATTAAAGATCTGCATCCAAAATCCCAGTCTCTCCCTGTTTCTTGACCTTCCTCCCTTTTTCATCATCATCTCTTTCCACTTTGAATTATTGGTTTCTGCTTGTGCTATGTATAGGAGCCTTTAACTGTGTAACTCTGAAATACCCCTTCAAATCAGGTAATCCCAATCCACCTCTTGCCGTCTTCCCCTCCCATATAAAATCCTTCAGCTCTTTATTAATTGCTATCTACAACTTCTCCTCTGGTTGATAAAAATATGCCTGACCTATGTATAAGACTAAAGGGACAAAAAACATTTTAAGTGATTGCATCTTACTATCCATATCCATATAACAGAGCTTTTAATTTTTCAATTTTTGATTTGTTGTTTAGTGTCTTCTCACATATGCTTATCTGTTACACTGCAATAATTTTTAATCCATACTCCTCAGTACTTCATTTTATCATGTCCCCATAAATATGGATATTGCTGAACCAACTAATGTGTGGGTACATAATTTACTGCTATTGCCTCCATTTTAGCTTCATTAATTTTGTCTCCCTCAAATATATGAAACTGCCTCCAAATATTCCACAAAACTGAAATGTTCTTTTCTGGTTTTATCGGATATAAAATAATATCATCTGCAAATACAGCCAGCTTTACTTGAATACCCTACCAATTATATCCTTAAATTTCAGAGTCCATTATTTTCTTTAATAATGGTTCTAAATATATTGCAAAGAACAAAGGGGAAAGAAGACACTCCTACCTGGTGCCTCTGCTCAAATACAAATTATCAGAGAGGAACCCACCCACTCCCTCATATATATCCTCCTAATCAACTTTGTAATTTTATCAGGGAATGCAAATGTTTTCATTGCCTTGCTCGTAAATTCCCAGCTTACTCTGTCAAATGCTTTCTTTGCATCAAGACCCACCAACATCAGTGGTATTTTCTTACATTCTGATTCCCTCTGGATCATCATTGTTCTGTTAATGTCAAATGTTTGCCTCTCCTTCAGCTCCATATCTATCAGATTGGGCATCACTTCTGCCATTATAGACATAAACACATTATAATCATGGTTTAGTATTGAAATGGGCCTGTACGAAGTTGGATCTGATGGGTCTTTACCCTCTGTACATATTACAGTTAACACCACTTTCTTCCAGGAAGCTGGTACTTCTCCTCCTCTTAAAATACTGTTAAATAAAACCCTCTAGATCTTTATCAGTTTTTCCCTCAAAGCTTCCAAACTTCCACTGGAATACCATCTATTCCTCGGGACTTTCCTGTAGCTTGGTTATACATCAATTTTACCTCATCTCCTCCTATCCTGTTCGCAACTAAGCCTCATCTACCTCTAACCCTGGCATATTTAATTCTTCCATAAACATTTCCATTTGTACTTTTTCTTGATTTCCATATTTCTCTGATTTAAATAGACTATCACAGAACTTCTAAAATATTTCTAATATCTCTAAAGGATATCTTGTTATCTTCTTTGCTGTAGGCCTCCTAAGCTTGGCAACAGCAATTTCTACTTTATGCTGCCTGAGTCATTGTACTAAAAGTTTTTGAGTTCTAGAGTTATTATGAAAAACAGATCCTTAACAGCACTCTTTCTAAACTCATAAATATTACTGAGGCAATCCCTTATTTTCTGTTTAGCATTCTGCAGTTGCTGGTCTTCTTGTTCTGTGAGATTCCTCCTATTCTGCAATACTTTAACATTTGTCAGTCCTTCTAAATAATTACTGTCACTTCTTAACCATATCTCCCTTTCTTTTATTTCCACCCTATTTTTAAACCCCACTTTATTTTAGCCCACTAGGTAGCTACGTATATTTTCAGAAGAAATTTCTATCTTCTCTAATAGCTCCTGAATAATTTCCACTAACCATTCCTTAAATTCCTCACTTTTCAACAAATAGGTGGGAAAGCACCAGTGTCTCATTTTAATTTTATTACCCTGTGTTTTTATTTTAGTTATTATTGGCACATGATCTGAAATAGTTATTGGGAGCATATCAAAATTCTGTCTAGCCTAGTCCAGTTTTTGTATCTTGGACAATAATATGTAAATTCACTTTGAACTCCTAGTACTGAATTCATATCTTCCATGCCACTTATTTTCATAAATTTCCTCAGAAATCTACCCTCCTTTGTTATATTTTCCATTCTAGGCCCCTAGACACATATTCACTGCTGCAAATCAAATTTCATTCCCCACCTACAAGTAAAATTCCTTGCTGAAAGCTGATTATTTCCACCAGAATTTTCTTAAGCTCCATTACATTAGTTTTAGGTGGAATATAAACACATGTCAGTGTAATCCTCCTCCCTTGCCAGTAGCCCCTTAGTACTACAAATCTAACATTATATTGTTATCCTCTTCTATCACTACTGGAGAGCCTCTTACAATTATTATAATTACATTTTTTCCTTTGTCCCAAGTATTCTGCTGAATAATCATCCTAAAAACCTTTCTTTACCAGATTCGCATGTTCAGTTATTTCCAAGTGTGTCTCCTGTAGCATAGCTATTTGCACTCTACACTTTTTAATATAGTTCACAACTCTTGCTTTTTAGTATTTATCTGTAAGACCATTGACATTTAAAAGCATTACAAAAAGCATCATTGTGTTAAAAAGTTATTACTCCCACCTTTTATGTGTAACAGCTTTTTTGTTAAATGTCTAGTTCCAGCTTTTCTGTTACATACATACACTGGCAAGTTGATCTTTTATACAGTTGTTTCTTGTCATACCCATTTGAGCCTATGTCACATCTTACAAAACATTTTGTTTTATTGAAATCCCTCAAACAAAAAAACACACCCCAATACCCCCGTAAAACCTATGAACTTAATACTAACACATAAAACAATGTACATCTTCAAATATTGAAATTTTACCCTCCTAATAGGAGCAAGTGTTCCAAATTAGCAGCCACCCTCACCGATTTAAGTTAACCTAAAAGAAAGATCATCCATGCTAAAATGCATGGTATAGCCTGTGCTTCTACTAAGCTCTGTCTGGTATTGTCTTATCTTTATAGCTCTTCTAGCTGGGAAAACACGTGAATGCTTTCAGAAAACATTGCCTCCTAGCCATTTCTCTTTATCAGATTGTCTCCATGGAGGCATGAGGACAAGATACAGAATTGCTACTAAGCATACATTTATTTGTTAGAAAAACATTATAATATTCAATGTTCTTTTTCATTTACTTGCTTATTCTTAAAACTTGTTACTAGATCAAGCTAAGGGCCTTAATCCAGTCATTCCCTTATGCAAGAATGAAAAAAGTACATTGATTTTTCTTTTGTCTCGCTCTCTCGCCCCCCCCCCTTTTTTTTTTTACATTGCAGCAACTACATTTCTTAAAACTGAACAAGGAGAAAGAAGTAGGAGGAAGAAGGAAGAAAGAAAAAAACAGGAGCATCTGTTTACATTAGTATCACCATTATACTTAAATATAACTGAATAACCTTTACTTTATAGCATGCAAAGAAAATCATGCACTATAACAATATTACTGTTAAGAAAAAAATTGTTGGACTTACAGTTAACTTTCTCCCTTCTCTTCCTCTCTCCTAAGTATTTTCCAGACATTAATGGCATGAAGTTGGGCATATGCTTTAGAGTCCCCTACAAGTTTAACAACATCCAGTATTTCCAGATTTTCCTGTTCTGTCATGTTTCACAAATGTAATTATTGCTCTATAACCCCACATTTGTCAATTTCCAAGTTACTGGTTTTATTCCTGTTCATTTCCATCACCCAAATCCTGTCTCTGCTTCATTTCCAACATACTCTCAATTCTTCTAGTCAACTCATGTGCTTTGTTTTCCTTCTCTCAAGTGTTTTCCATTCAAACATTGGAAAGGGTTTCATTGGCACAGTCTCTATGTGGTCTTTATTACCAAAAGAACAAGAAGAAGAATCTCCTTCTGTTTCACAGCTCACTTTTTTGTGGACAAACTTTTGTATTTCCTCCTTAGCATGTACTGTACCAAAATGATTTTGTCCCTCTAGGAAATAATACTTTGAAGATAGCTGGGTACAGCAGTTTGAATCTCATGCCTGCTTCTCAACATTCCATGAACAGTGGAATAAATGTACTCCTTTTCTGCCTGATGGACAGTGAGTAATCACGCTTGACAAACACTTTGCTGTCTTCCACTTTTATTCTTTTGTCCTTCTGCCACAGTTTTGTCAGAATCAATGTCTTCTGCTAGTAGGATTGGATCTTTATTATTAAAGGTCTAGATTGCTTTATCATAACTGGGTTTGGAGTATACACATCATGTGTACTTTCAATTAACAACTCCAACTGTGGAATACCCAGTCCAGTTGCTTATTTGTGCTTTCATAAAATGAATACAGTCTGTTCATTCCAGTTTCTCCAGTACAGCAGAAAATCTCATGTTTTTCCTATGTGCTCTGTCCTCTAATTCTATTATTTTTGAAACATCTCTTTTTGAGTAGTTTCATATTCAGCCAGCATATTCTTCATTTCAACCTCTTATTTTTGCAGTTTTATCACCTCAAGTGAATATCCATTTAAAGCTTCTTCCATTTTTTCCAGCCTTTTTTGAGTTGATAAACTCCATCAGTGTTTCATTTATTTTAATCAAGTCTGTGTGGTTGTTTTATACTTTCCACTAGGTTACTGGAAGTCATGTGTGGACCTTGCACTGCTTTTTGCTGAACAGCTGCAGTACTCTTCCCATTGAGTGTTTTCCTCACCTTTTGTAACTGATTTTCTTTCAGGTCCTCTATATTTCTTTTGTTTTCCTGGCAACCAGGCAGTGCAGTTACTAGCCAGTTACTGAAATTTACACAGGAATATAAGTCCACTGTCTTTCTCTGCTGAGTTTCTGTTTTTACACTGGGAGAGCTAGAACTAAGTTGTCACTCAATGTGCAGCCATCTTGGATGGCATTGGAAAAAACTCTTGGTGCTTTAGAAAGACCAAACTGCAAGGCAGTAAACTGAAAATGTGAAGAGCCAGAGATGAATCTGAGGAATCTCCTGCAAAAAGGTTAAGTGGCAATGTGAAGGTATGCATCCTTTAGGTTTAGGGAAACCAGAAAGGCTTAAACAAAGAATGAAAGTCAGAAGGGTGGGAAGACAGAACATTTTGAAAGTAGGAATTTTCAGGAAAGAATTTAGAAGAAAGGGATCCAGAATGGGTATCCATTGCCCTTTCCTCCTTGACACCAGAACGATTTTGGAAAAGAAACCTTTTCTCTCGAAGGATGTTGGCACTCTTTCTATGGTGCCTAGATCTAGTAAGTCTTGAATAACAGGACCGAGCAGTAGAAGCTGATTGAGATGTAGAAGAAGCATGCCCTTTATTGATGAAATGCTCTCCCAAGACATGGCATAGTCTTCTTTGATGATAGTCACAGCCCATTTGTCTGTAGTTACCAGTTCCCAAAAGGGGAGAGACAAAGAAAGTCTTTTGAATACAGGCATAGAGGGGTTGAGGAGAAGGAGGGGAAGTTGTAAAAGTAGTTACAGGTTTTTGCTTCCAAAAGAAGGCCTCCCTGTAGAAGATTCAATAAGCTGTTAGTCTGAAAATCTTTTTCTGGGTGTTTTTCTTTATTTGTGAGTGGAACTATGGCCTTTCTTAACAAAATAAGTAGACGCAGCAGAAAAAGAACCCTGGGTATGCACCTGTGAGACCTCTGGCAGCTTGGGTCACAAAAGGAGGAGACTTCATGGTCACGATAGCTTTAAATAAGCTCTGGGAGAAATTGATCCATTCTTTTTCCTTAGAAGTTGTAGGGCAGTTTGGATGTGTGGAAGGTGCCTTAAAGTTTTTTATTTTACCTTTTTAGACATGATGCCCACCTGCACAAGTCTTGGAGGTTTGGAATCTTGGCATACTTCAGTCAGAGCACCTGGAACTTCTTCCTCGACTAGTATTTGAGGGACTGTATGTGGTTCCTCAGAAATGATTAAGCATGGTTCCTCCAATGTATCTGCAGCCTGTAAGGCCACAGGACCTATATCAGCCTCCAGTGGGGATTTGGTAGCGGGCAACTGAGAGGATAACTGATGTACAGTGGATTCTGCAACCTCAGCAGCTATGTCTAACTCAGAAATATTAGTTTATTAATCATCTCAGGGTCTCTTGATTTTCTTCTTTGGCAGATTGGCGATATTGGGTTCAGGGGATTCTGCCATCTTTGCTTGGGCCAGGCATTTCAGATGCTGTGTTTTAAAGAACGGATTAAGGAAGGAAAGCCTTGACAGAGCACGATTTGTAGTCATGTTCCAGGCATAAACAAAAAAGGTACTTAGTGTGCAAGTCCATGTAAAGAATCTGCCTACTGCACTTACACTTACCCCTCCTAGCTGACATCCAAAGAAATTTTAAACACAGTCCAAAATAAGGAAGGTTTTCTAATGCGGCACTTTTCTAAAAATCGAACAAGTGGAGTAACGGTACCAATGATGCAACATAGATCAATCCAATGGATGCAAGACCTGCATTTGGGCTGGTAAATAGTCTGAGGAACTTGTGCATACATCTGCCTATATACCCAGGTGCAAATGAGCTGAATTCACACATCAGATGGATGCCCTCAGGAGGGTAAAGCTTTGGTACCCCAGCCGGACATCAGCAGACAAAAACCCATATGTTAAGAATACTGCAACAGTGATTTCAGTCAGGACATCTGTAGATGTTTGATTAAATCACTGCTGCAGTAGCCTTAGCTATATGAGTTATATCCTGTCAAGGATATAATAATAGCCAGTCAGTCTTCCAAAGCCTTTGGCTCCCTCCACACATGTGCCCAAGCTGCTGTTAGCTTGAGCTGTGCAGGGAGAAAACAGCATCTTGGGCACAAAGTTAAGGTCCCATGAAGGTGCCACCTGTTTCACAGCTGGTTTTGCATACAAAACACCTTTTAAGAACTGTTTGAACAAAGTCTGAGAAGAAAGAGGAGGATCCATGGAAAGACATGCTGAAATGGTAGACAGATGACAGAGGAGAGTGGGTGACCTAGCCCTGAAAGAACAATAGTAGGATCAGCAAAAAATAAATATCCATACCTTGAGAAACAAAATTAGGACAATGGAAGTTTTGTTCCCCAAAGGGAACTTATCAGCCCAGCAAAGGAAAACAAAATCAGACCGTCAATTCTCGAAAGCCTCAGAGGAGCATACTCTTTGGTAGCAGTAAAGCTCCGAGGGACATTGCACGCTAACTTGTCTTTTAGTCAGCTCAGCTCGAGCTATCTGACAGTTTGGATGTGTGGAAGGTGCTTTAAAGCTTTGGAAGCTGTCTGGCTCTTATATCCTTGGCAGGGTATAACCAATATAGCTAAGGCTACTGCAGCAGTGTTTAGTATGAAAAATGTCCACTGTTCTTCGGAAAGTCCTTCTGAATCTTCAGCATGAACCTGTACAGCAGTAGAAAGAGTGGAAATGCATGCAGGGACATACTTGTCCAAGGGAATGAGAAAGTATTTCTTTTCTAGACTGGTTTGCAATGAATCCTGGTGCAAAATTTGTTTAGTTGCCTGTTCTAACAGGAGGCAAACAGATCTACATGTGGTGTTCCCCACAACTGGATCAATTCCTGGAAGAACCCTCTTGCTTAATTTAACTTCCATTCATGTGGGTCAGACCAGGTTCTGCTCAGCACGTCTTTTGCTTCATTTAGCTCTGACAGAAAGCAGGAAGCTTGTAGGGTTAAACAGTGCTGAATTTCATCCTCCCAAGCTGACACAGCCAACCCCCAACCCATGTTTGTTTATGCACCACATCACTATAGTGTTGGGTGTAAACATCTGCAAAGGTCCTGGAGACCACAGTCGGTGAAGAGATTCTACAGGATGAGCCACAGCAAACACCTCTTTCACAATTATGTGGTTTGGCATGTCTCATTTGTTTCAAAGACCCAACATGTTTTCCCCTCATAAAAACCGTTACCTATGCAAAATCTGATGCACCTATTTTCACAGATTGCATGGCAGAAGTGAGAGAGAATGGTAAACCTGGATTTAGGGAAATCTAGTGTTAACTGAAGAATTTCTCTCTCTTCAAAAAACTCAAAACTAAAATCTGAAAGTCCAGTGGTACTAAATGGTGAGTCCAAACAGTATTTAGAAAGCACTGAATTTTATAATGTGCAACTTGGGCACAAGAGTCATGTAAATTATAGAAGCCATGAATGTTAATATTCTAAGAAAGTCTCTTGCTGAAGTCTGAGAATAATGGGAAAAATTCAGGAACATTTTTAGATACAAGTCCATTTCTCTTAAGTCTGAATGCAGTTTTCACGAGAATCCAGAAAACATCCTAGAAATACAGTTCTGTGAGAATAAATACAAAATTTTTATTATTATTATTATCATTATCATTATTATTATTTTTTTATTGTTGTTCTGAAAATCTAGGTCCATAGGGAATTCCTGACACCTGGAAAAATACTCTGAAAAGACAAATAAGACAATAATTCAACCAAATAAGGAAAGATACGGATACCCTGCAATCTGCAGTAGGCCATCGCAGGAGGTTGACATTTTGTAAACACTCTTGGAGCAGTAGATATGCCAAAGGCTAATACAAAGTACAGATAATCTTTCTCAGAAAATCCTAAAGGAGAACCACACCCAAAAACTGAAAAAAAACATGCTTTTTTCAGTTAATCTTGAACTCTTCTGCACTGCTAATGCTTCTGTCTCAATGTAAATGTTTACTATTATTGTTCAATTTGTTATACCCCAAAATGATCTGAAGGAGGTTGCCATGGCTAGCATTATTTTATTTTACAGTCACTGCCTTCACCTTACTGATGTCATGTTAGAGGGACAGAAAGATATCCTTATGGTAAGGGGATCATTTACTGTAGTTTTCTCTGTCATCAGTTTGCACCATTGCTGCGACTGCTTATTTTCACTGTCAGCAGCAATCCATATTTTTAATTACTGTGCTGCCTTTGATTTTCATTAGTGGTCATCTCTGTTGCAGCATTTCAAGGAATGTTTGAACGACAGGCTTGAACATGTTAGCTAAGTTCATTGTTCTGTAGTTCAGTGTTCAAGTGTGAGAAATCTGACCCCTCCCTGTGATTTATAGGTGTTACTTGGGCTGAGATGGTTTGTGTTTCATTCACAGTTTTAAATATTGTAGCTAGAATTACAGTGTTCGATGCTGATCTTCCTTCCCCAACTCCAGAAGAAACATGCACTTTTACAGAAATTACAGTGTGTAGAAAAAAATCCAAACTCAAATAGTGACAGAAAGTAAGAAGAGTTGGATGAACATATTTGCTTTCATTCTTTGTGGCACTGAGTTTTATTAAAGGGAAACGCATTTGCATCTGAAAACTACGTTTGAAAGCCCTGCCTTTCTTCAGATTCCAGGTTACGCTATTTATATGAGGTGTGATGCTGGTGATCTGTAAGTGATAAGGGACATTTAAATGTCATTGTTTTCTTAATAGCTCTGTTGTTAGGATAAGTGACCTAACTTAATTATGGTGCCACTCTTAGCAGCTGTTATGATGTAGCACATGAGACAAATGCAGGAAAGAAAGGCAAACATAACTTATTAAATTATGTTTTTCTGTATGTGAAGTGTTTAGTATTGGATTAGGGTCCATGTTATAACAGCGAACGATCAAAAGATTGAACGCTGTTATATCGACTACAAAAGAATGAAAACAATAAAGAGTGAACAGCCAGAACAGCAAATTTTTTCCAAGGGAAAAAAAAATCGCTGTTACCAAAAAAAAAAAAAAAACACACTAAATACTATTTTAAAATGGGGGCTTTGCCCCCAAACCCCTCTACTTAAATATACCAACTCCGAGATCACACTATAGTGCCAAAAATGGCAAAGTGATGGAAGCAGCCAAGCAACTTCTTTCCCAGAGAAAGAATTCACTTAAAAGCCGCTTTGTCATTTTGCGCTTTCGACATTTACAGTTCGAAGAAGACGCATTCAACATAATGCGTCTTTGTTCTTCTGACAGGAACCCTTGGATTACAGGGAAGGAAAAACTCTTTTTGGATAGAAATGTTTGACTTTTGGGTGGAGTTCTCCTTTAAGAACTTTCTGAATTCTCTCTCAATGGGATTGAGATGATATGTATCTTTCAAGTCAAGTGTTACCAAAAAAGTCAAATGAGGAATGAGAGGTAAGAGGTGTTACACCATCAACATTCTGAATTTGGGAACCATTACAAACAGGCTGTGAACAGATAGGTCTCCATGAGTTTTTTTTTTCTTTCATACTAGAAAAAAATGGCCGAATCAAATCCACTGCTGCACTGATCTGGGAGCAATGGGTCTATGATCCCTAGGTCATTTGAAGGATGAGGGGAAATACCTTGAAAAGAAAGTGGACATTCCTACTGCCATCTTTAGCTCTTCTGAACAACTCTTAAAACACATTTTACTGAGGCCATTTGTTCAAATGTGGAATATGAAGAACCAGGCTCTGAGACAGGGTTAACGAAGTGATGGAGAGGGAGTGAATGCTATAATAGTTGATTACTGAGTACTGTCCCTTTTTCTAGAAGGTTCCTTCTTTTTTTCACATACTTGCTTGACAAACTTTTACTGGGTTTGCTTGTTTGTCTTTTTGAAAAAATAAGCTGAGGATTTGAAAGCCTTGGAAAAAGAGGGCTGAAAAGTCTTAATAATCCCCTGAACGAGCTTTCCTCTTTCATCAAACTGGTACCTGAGTAGCAGAAGTTCCAAACAACACCTATTTATTCAAAGGAGAATTTAGAATTTCAGATTTAACATCTTTAGAAAACCTCTGTTTATGAATCCAAGCATAACACTACTTCCGTAGCCAGCGTTCCCCCAATTATTTCCCCGCAAATGACAGTCCCCATGCAACAGCCAAAGGTTTTTCCATCTCCTCTTTTCGTTCAACCCATAAACAAAAATAAAAAAGTGGTACTTATAAAATTCACATCCGCATCATTCCATTATTGTCCATAAATTCCTCGTCACCTTGCTATCGCAAACTTTTTTCTGTTTTTATTTTTATTTGTCAGTAAGGTGCACTCAATCAGGTCTACTTCAGTGAAGCAAGGGATCTGACTGGCTGCAGCATCCAGGTAAGCAAGTTGTCACTTTTTTTTAACAGGGAAGCAATGAAATTTGCTTTAAAAAGTCTTACTGAATTATGACTGCAGCTTGGTACTTGTGTCAGGCTGTGGCAGTAATTTCTCCATACATCTATTTTTCCATTGCTGTAGGCGTCATAGGAGTGTGTGAGTGGTTAAATCTTTCATTCAGAAATGGACAGTCATGTCACCAACTTTTTTTTTAATATTGATTTTAGGGCTTGATTAATAGATGTGCTCTGGTACACCACACTCAAGTGTGCTAGCTTGCACTGCATTTAAACTATTTTTATCACTGCTTTAACTGTTTTTTTTCTGCAAAAAAAAAAAAACAAAAAAAGGTTCTAAGCTTGTTTCCCACCTTTCTTGTTACCAGAGTAGTCAAGATACACATTTCCTGCATCCAGGACTGTTTTGTATGTTTCTGAGTTCTCCAGACCTTTCTGTGTTAGAAGGAAGTCTACCAGCTTATCAATGGGAGTGCTAAGCACTAGGTAGCCTATCTACCACAACAGGAGTGGTTTCTGGCTCTGAAATTGTAGTTTATTGGCCATTTGGGCAGTTTTTCTATCCCTTTCAACTTTCTGGCTTAAAAGCCCGTGTTTGCGTAGGTTTGTGCACAGCACAGCACCGTTATGATGGGGTAACCTATCCAAAACGTCTGCTCTTCAATTTTTCCCTTAGATCCTGCTAGTTCTCTTCTCTCTTGCACTTTAATTAGCTTATTCACCTAGCACTTCATCAGGCTTTGTGTAGCAATTATTGTAGCACACGTAAGTGCTATCAGCACTAGACATCCTATATAAGAAAACAGCTCCAGTACTTAGTAATGGTGACCATCCCTCCTGGCATGTCTAAAGGTCAGTTCCCTGTGCTTTCTCCTATTTTCTGATGAACTTGGGCATTCTGAGGCAGTGTAGCAACTGCCTCATGTACACAGACAACCCTCTCCTCTTACCTCCCTGCACTCAGACTTGTAAGAGATGCATATATATCTCCAAATTGGAAGCCATGCACTCTCCAGCCAAGACCAGAATAGCTGGTCAAGATGAGAAGGTTAACACCTGCACCACACCACATGAAACACACAGCCCTCCAGAACACGTACCATCACACCCCTCACATAAAGACACAAACTGCACACCCACCTTCGCGGAGGCTCTCAGAAGAAATCTACCCAAACAGCAAAGATCTCTAAGGCAGAAACACACTCGACCACCACAACACAGCACAAACCACAAGACACATAGCTCACCTACACAGTGTGCTCCTCAACCAAAGCCCCTAAGGCAAAACAGCTTGCCCACTACAATAATCATAGGTAACTCAATAGTGAGGCACACTGATGTCCCACTGAATAAGGAGAAGGTAATAGTCAGCTGTCTATCAGGTGCCAAACTCCAACACATAATACACGCACTCAGGTCACTCCACAACAAGTACAAGTATGACTCTGTCATTGTCCATGTGGGTGTGAATGACCTGAGATGCACCTCCCTGGACTACATGAAAAGAGACATGGTGGTGCTCTCGGATTATGTGGCCCAGGCAGCTATGACCCTAGCCCTGAGCAGCACCCTACCATTGCACAGAATGATACCGCAGTACAAACAGAAAATGATTGACTTCAACAATTGGCTAAGTTTCTGGTGTCATTCTAAGGGGATCCAGTATCTGTCTGCTTGGGATGACACGACTGACAGACCTCGATGCTTTGCCATAGATGGCCTGCATCTGTCACCCCTGAGTTTCCAGATATTGGCTAGGGCTCTTGCCACCTGTATAGTGCCTTTTTTAAGTGGTGTTCCAAAGACCAAATTATCACCGTAACAGCTATAAATAAATGTGATCTCTGGGTCATGCTGCTCAATGCTAGAAGTCTAAATCTCAAGATGCACTCGCTCAAAGCACTCCTTAAAATGGAGAACACCGACATTTGTGCTGTAATAAAGACCTAGTTTAAAGCAGCCGAAAGCACCCCTGTGCTACCAGGCTATAACTCATTCCACACCTTTTGGCCCTAGAACATGGACCGAAGCTCCAAAGGCGGTGGTGTCTCCATATTCATACAGGATATGCACACCTCTAGACTAGTAGCCCAGCATAATGTACCTGAGATACTCCAGGTACAAATAACATTGGGTAAGGCAGCGATTCAGGTCATAGCCTGCTAATGGTCCCCAACCATGTCCCAATTCTCTCACTCCACATTCCTAAGCACCCTGGAAACTATTAAGATCCAACCCAACACTCTCATACTAGATGACTTCAACTACCCCTCCATCAACTGGGAAAACTACTCATGCACCAATGCACTGGCCTAACACTTCCTGGAATTCATCAATTCCAATGCCCTGGACCAGCTCATTCTTACCACTACTAGAGGAAGCAACATTCTTGACCTGGTTATTACTAACATGGGTAATAGTTGCTCTACACCAATAGTTAATTCCTCCCTGGTTAGATCCGACCACAAACTAATCACCATGGAAATCCATATCTCACTCACACCCCTCGCAAAGGTATCCACCATGAAAAATTTCTCCAACGTTGACTTTGGACTCCTAAAAACAGAGGTGGATAACTTCACAGCACCCATGCCAATGGATAATAGATGTATGACTGCCGAATCATACACTAATGTACTGTACGAACCTGTACATAAATGCATGGAACTAGTCATACCCAACAGAACCAAGACCATCTCCTACAAAAAAAGGAAGCCAATCTGGTGATCCTCTGCCATTAATAAACTCTACAACAGAAGGAAGAAACTGTTGCAGAAAAAGGTGAAGTCTCAAGACTGGAAAAATTCCCTTATTAGCTCAACAAAAAGTTGAGATCCCTCATCAAAACTTCCATATACAGCTATGAAGGCATAATTGTGGCAGATAATAAAAACAACTACAAAGCCCTCTATAGTTATATCAAAAATCTCCATGGCAATAGCCAGATTTGCTCTGTGTTACTGTACAATGGTACCTCCTATACTGAGCCAACAGATATTTTTTTGCCAACATACTGGCCGACAGATTCAGTGCCAACTTTACCCTCCCCCCAAGGACCAATCCCAATACCGGAAGAATGCCAGGCACCCAGCATTACTGCAGCACAGGTTAAAGCTGCATTGTCCAAGGCCAAGAATACAGCTTCCATGGGACCCAACAATATCTCTGGCTGTGTTCTACATGAACTAAAAAGTGAACTGGCACCACATCTGTGTGTCCTGTTCACTCACAGCCTCACCTCAGGCTTTGTCCCTACCGAATGTCGCACTGCGGCAGTCATCCCTTTCCATAAAGGAGGAGAAACTACAGACCCTGGATATTATTGCCCCATTAGCCTGATGAGTCTTATATGTAAGGCTATGCAGCGCATCATCATGGACCTAATTAACAAGGATATAGGGAATCTCCAAACTCTAGATCCTACGCAATTTGTTTTTGTGAAAGGTAGATCATGCCTGCTCAACCTGGTTGACTTCTTTGAGTTAGTCATCAGAGCTGTGGATGAGGGTAAAGCAGTTCATACAGCCTACCTCGATCTGACCAAGGCCTAAGATACCATTTCTCACTCAGGAATTACTGACAAACTCACTAAACTAGGCATTAACCCCTATATCATTAGGTGGGTTGCAAACTGGCTCACAGAGAGAACCCAGAGTCTGAAAGTAGTGGACTCCAAGTGAGACTGCTGACCAGTCATGAGTGGAGTCCCACAGGGATTGGTCCTGGGTCCTCTCCTGTTTGGCATCTACTTCTCAGAAGTCCAGGCCAACACAGAGGGACTCTAGCTGACCAGGTTCACAGACAACTGCAAGCTGGGAGCAACTATTAACTCCCCAGGGGATGCAGACATCCTATAGTAAGGCCTCACTGAGACCAATGATTGGTGTCGAAACCATGGCCTTAAGCTTAATGCCAAAAAATGCATCATCATCCCCTTTGGGAATAACTCAGTTCCTACTAATTACCACATCAATGGGAGCCCACTGAACACTGAAGGTGTGTTATAAGAGATCTGGGGACACAGGTTGACAGCAACCTGTTGTTTGACCTCCACATTGCCACTGTGGTCAGAAAGACCTATGTGGCACATCACATTACCAAGGGTTTTGCATCCAGGAAGAAAGAGGTCATCATTTCTCTCTACTCTTCCCTCATTAGACCAATCATGGAGTATAATGCCCCATTTGGCATGTAGCTCACTAGACACTTGCAACAGCTGGAGAGGCCACAAAAGTACCTCACAAAGAGGATCCTAGGCCTTAAACACATATCCTACATGGACAGACTCAAAAAACTCCAGCTATTCTCTGTCTCATATCATCTACTAAGAGGAGATCTCTGCTTGATTTACAAAGCCATGTCTGACCCAGCTCTGTTAGAAATGCTACATCTAAAGAAATCCCAATCTCTCCACATCACACACTCCAGAGACCTCAACCTCATTACCACAATCAAAAGAACATGCTGGAGGGACAGGTTCATAACCCATAGACTGCCCATGCTCTGGAATAGACTACCCATACATGTCAAGCAGAGCACCTCACTGGCGCTCTTCAAGATAAATCTTGATGAGTGGATGGGAAATAGAAAGTTCACCCCAGGGATCACTCCAGTAGCTCTACTTGACAGAGGCACTGGGAACTAACGTTGGGCGGCACAATGCCAGGGCACTTCTATGGGCTAGGCCTGTAAAGGCTCCAAGGTCATTAGCCTAGTACACACCTATGAACCTATGAACCAAGCGCAAGGTAAGAAAAAGGTGTTCTTACAGAAATTTCTAAATTTCGTCACAAATAGCAATGATGGGAGATAATAAAACATTACTATTTGGGCACAGTTTTATCCATTTGACAGTTTCTGTTCATGTGACAGTTGGTTTAGATATTAATGTGCCCTTTATTTCTACAACAAATGAAAATCTCATGTTTTGGATTTGGTATCAGGTCTGAGAAGGAACTGGCTGGGAGGTGAAACCCTTGAGCTGGTTAAAACTTCCTTCAAGGGTTTGTGACCCCCTCTTCCAAAGAAAGGGCAATGCTGCTGAGGTGGTTTATAACCTCCATTGCAAGGATTAAAGGCTAATGGTTTTCTGGCAGTTTTGAAAGTGTCCATTATCCATGAGGATGCATATTTTATTGTGCAGTAGTGGTTGGTTAAAACAGGACAACTAGGGATGCTCAGACAAAGTCACCTATGACCTTGAGTGCCCACTCTCTTTCATAGGGACATTCCTTGATTTTTACGGATATCTGCAAAATGTGGTGTATTAAGGAACTATCCAGCTCAATTTTTCATTACAATGGATAAACTGAGATGTGCAGATTGTTTTTACTGAGATTAACATTTAGGGAATGGCATTCCCTTTCATTCATTCATGGAATGGCATTCCATTGTGGCTGCTTGAATCAAGAAGAATTTTTAACTTAAGTTGACTTTTAAATCAGGACTTGGATGAAGGTATAGCACTGTGACATTCTTGCACAGAGAACAAACAAATCTTTGTACTGTATTCCATTTGATTATAAGACATTATGGCAGTGTCAGCTATTGTTTTCCATACCATTTTTGTTTTCATATTATTTCCATTCAGTTTTGCTGTCTTCTGGGAAGAGTCCTGAACTAATTTCCCCTTTTCTGAACAGGTCACAGCTGATACGTACCCCATGGTGACTTCTCCTCTTGTCTCCAATGGGACCTTGTGGTATATCTCTACTTCTCACACCCATGACTGGATATGTAAGATGCATATCTAGGGTGATAAATGGTTGTCTGTCAGTACATGGCGACCTCTAGTTGGGAGTGGGTTGGACAGACATCAGATTCAAGCTTTGCAGAAATGATTGTGGTCGTTGGACAAGCTAAGGTATTTTCTACTCTAAAAGGTCTGAACAACTGTCCTTCTAAGGGCAGTTTAAAAGTACTGAGCTGGTCTGGGCTTTGTGGAAGAGAAATAAGCAGCAGGCCAGTCTACAATCAAGAAGAGGGAGCAGAGGATTAGTAGCAGCCTTTTATAGGATTAGTAGCAGCCTTTTATCAACTGCATAAAAGTTAAGTTTTTGGGTTTATTTTTAACTTTTTTGTGGAGGGAGTGAGGTAACCTAGGGAGACGACTGCATTACTTTCTGGGGCAGAGTTCTTGTGCTAATAGGACTGGGGGGATGATGGGCTGGGGTTGTAACAGTTTTATTTTATTTTTGTTCAGAATTCTTCGGCTAAGAGATTAAGAAAGGGAGGTTTGTCTGTAATAATTAATGTCTAGATCTGATACAGTCTTTTTAGTCAGGCTTGCAAAAGAATGTTAATTTATTTTTGTTTTGTATATCATTTTGGTTTGTCTATAATTGTGCTGAAAGATTGGCAGTGGGGGGATAGTGGCTGTGAGAATCTGACAAAATGTATAGATGTTGTTTTAATGTATACCAATGCAAACCCTGTTAGCCTATTATTTTATTGTGTATACTGTACCAGTAATGTTTGCAACTATCCCTGATGCTATGGCTTTCTTCTATAACTTTTTGCTTTGTCCTGAATTATTGTGTTGAGAGGTTGGAAGGGGGGTTAGGAGCTGTGAAAATGTTGCAGAATGTATAGCTGTTTTAATATACTAATACAAACCCTCTTATGCTAGTACTTTGTATACCAGTAATGTTTCTAACTATCCCTGATGCTACAACTTTGTTTTATGATACTTTTTGTTTTGTCTGTAATTATTGTGTTGAGAGTTTGGGAGCATGGTTGGGGGATGTGAGAATATTGCACTGTGTTTGCCTGGTAATTTTTATTTTCTTAAACTAAGGCCATGCAATGTATAAACATGTTGTTAATGTTACGCCTTTGTCTTGTTTTTATTTTTGCACTTCATCCAGAATTATTGTGCTGAGACATTGGGGGTTAGGGGCTGTGAGCATTCTACAGAATGTATTACTGTCTTTATGCATGCTAATGCACAATTAGATATTTGCCTTGCAGTTTTGGAATGTTCCTCATCAAAATTGTGGGTTCACGCAATGCATGCTAATGTAAAGCATGTTCTACCATTTTTATTAATTCAAAAGTACATTTTGTAAAATGCCTAATATTGGGAGGGGGTTAGCGGCTGTGAGAATGTTGCAGGATGTATAGATGTTTTAATGTATACTAATACAAACCGTGTTATGCTAGCACTGTGTATACCAGTAATGTTTATAACTATCCCTGATGCTATGACTTTGTTTTATGATACTTTTTTGCTTTGTCTGTAGTTATTGTGTTGAAACGTTGGGAGCGTGGTTGGGGGCTGTGAGAATGTTGCACAGTTTTTTAAATGTTTGGTATTTTTTGTTTGTTTCGTAAAACTTGATGTCACACAAGGTATAAGCATGTGGTTAATGTTATGTCTTTGTCTTGTTTTTATTTTTCTACTTCATCCAGACTTTGGAGGTTAGGAGCTCTGAGCATTCTACAGAATATACTGATGCCTTAATGCACGCTAATGAATAATTAGATGTTTGCCTGTTATTTTTGTTCTGTTCCTCATCAAAAATGCGGGTTCACGCAATGCACACTACTGCAAAATATGTTCTAGCATTTTTATTAATTCAAAGGTACATTGTTTAAAATGCCTAATATTGGGTGGGGGATTAGTGGCTGTGAGAATGTTGCAGAATGTATGGCTGTTTAATGTATACTTATGCAAACCCTGTTATGCTAGTACTGTGTACACCGGCAATGTTTATAACTATCTCTGATGCTGTGACTTTGCTCTATGATTTTTTTGTTTTGTCTGTAGTTATTGTGTTGAGAGGTTGGGATCATGGTTAGGGTCTGCGGGAATGTTGCAGCTGTATTTGTACTGTGTGTCTGTGTTGTGTGTGGGAGTCAGTGTGGGTGTCTTTGTGTACCTCTGTGGGACTGGCTACCTTGATGCGGTACAGAGGCTTGTCGTAATGTAACAACATTGCTACTAAATGCCAGTTAGTCATAGCTCTCAATCTCTTGGTACAAAAAATATGGACAAAGCCAAATATAATAGGGGACAGCCCCAAAAATCAGGACAAATTTTTAATATTGCTCTTATAAACTTTTGCTAGAATAAAAGATCTTGTGTTACCATGCATTGTCTGAAGGATATGAAGTCAAACTCAAATGCCTGTCATTATTTAGTGAATTAAACCCTCACTGATTTGCCACAAAAAATCCAGAAAACTATAAATTTTGAGGAACAGACCAAAAATGAGTCAAATCAGGACATTCTGTGAAAATCTGGGCAGCTGAAGAGTATGCAGTCAGTGTGCATGTACCTCTGAGTGGCTACCGCGCTGTCATAATGTATCATTGGTACTAAATGCCAGACAGTGTGTGCATACACCTCTGTTAGTGGCTACCTTGCTGTAGTACAGGGGCTTGTCGTAATGTAACACTGGCACTAAATGCTGGTCAGTTTGTGTACCTTGGCACACCAATTCTTAATGATCTGAATGTAGTAACTCTACAGTGAGCATGAAATGGTGCACGATGATCTTGGCAGGGAAGGGGGTGTAACGGCAATGTGGTCACTCTTTAAATTCTCCTGAGTAGAGCCTCCAACTTGAAACTTGCTGGGGGCCCCCAAAATGCTAGAACCGGCCCTGACTACTTCACATTATCAGTAGCAGCCTCCCTGGAAACAGTGTCAGCACAATTATATGCACACATTAAATAATGTTTAGCTACTTGTGAAACAGCAGAATTTAGATAAGACCTACTTTATGAAGAGGTAAAAGAGGAAGAAAAATCCCTCTCAATGTCAAAACAGCCAAAGTATATTTCAACACATGAGCCCCACAATTCAGGATTCTGAAGGCTAAGGTTGTAGAATAATAAATTCTCTTTCCAAAACTGTCACATACTTTCTCACCTTTATCTGTAGACGGATTAATGTTAACAAGGTGTTTTATTAGCAGCTGAACTAGAAATATACATAGCTGCAAGATTAGATCCGGGATGAGAGAACAAACACTTGCTAGACTGAGGAACTTTACAAAGTCTGTCTGCATTTTTTGAGAATGCAGCCTGACTGTCAAGCATATTCCAACACTGCATCAAAAACACTGTCCTAGGCTGGCAAAAGAGGAGGAACAGGTGTGGTTAGTGGAATATCCACTGGAACCATATCATAATATTTCCTCAAAGATGATACAATTTTGTCTTGCTCTCACTTAAACATATTGCTCATTCTATAAAGTTTCAGAAAAAGAAAATTCTTCCAAAGGAGATTCTGAGAAAAAAACGTTCTCAGAATCAAAGTCTAGGATATGGGCAGAAAAGATAGAAGATGCCCTGTTCCTAACCCTATCTGCCCTGTTCTTTGAAATGGGATACTTCAAAATTTGAGGGAGATGACCAATTTTTTTTCACAATTATGCAGGTAATTTTCAAGAGGCTTTAAAGCCTGCAACACTTCTTTAGCCAAAAAAATAAACTCCTTCCAAGCAACAAGAAAAGTATTAGAAGAAGAAAAGTGGTTAAACGAGTTATGTGCTTACCATAACGTTAGATGTCTGTTGTCGTATTCCATCCATTCCTCTACATATGAGTCTTGGATCTGATGTTGTTTCCATCCTTGGCAATTTTAAAGCTTAGGATCCAGTGCTCAGGATCCTCCCCTCCTCAATACCTCCACGTACAGAAGGAGCTACCTCAGATTGAGTTGTTCCCTATAACTACTTGAAAGCATCTTTATAAAGAAATACATATACAAACCTTGTAGACAAAAATAAGAAGTTATGTACTTATCATAACGTTCCATGTAAGTTGTTCATCTCGCCTTTATTCTTACTCCCTTGAGCCACCCAGGTTAAGGGTGCATGGGACGCTACTCATGTGTAAGAATAAACGGCGAAATTGAACAACTTCGTATAAAGAAGTTATGTACTTACCATAACGTTCCATGTGAGTTGTTCATGTCGCCTTTATTCTTACATTCCCACCCACCTTCCCCCTCCAGGGTCTCGAAGAGCAAGTAATCTTGGGGTCTGGTGGTCTTGTTCTGGGACTTTTTACTCCAGCTGGAGTATTTATTGAGTTACACCTGTTCATGCTGGGTTCAGCAAACTAGATCTGAGGTAGGACAGAGAGCATCATGGGATAGGGACCTGGCCTCGAGCTATTCGGAGATCTTTAGCTAGTAAAGCGGCCGACTCGAAGACGATGGTTCGGCTCCGAATCCATGTGTAAGAATAAACAGCGAGATTGAACAACTTCACATCAGTAAGCAAGGAATTGTTGAGAGACTGGCTAAACCTTTAGGAGCCAAGGCAAAGTCAGTTAGATCTATCTCAGATGGGAACCACAGATGAGTAGCACTATTTGCCAGGAATGAAATATAGATGGGGATGGAGGGAGTGAAGTAGAGGAATGGACGAAATATGACAACACCAATCGAATATTATGGTGATTACCTAGCTTTCATATCTGATATTGTCTTTTCTGTACACTCCTCTACATATGGGAGTTCCCAGCTTCTTTAACTCCTGAGAGGTCTCATGAAAGGATACTTCTGGGCACAGATGAACCATAAAAAGCCCTGGTTCTGGATTGGATATCCAACTTATAATGAGAAATAAAGTTATGAACTTTTAAACAGGCACTGGCAGCACAAATGTCATCAATGGTGACAAGAGAGATAAAGGCTACAGATGAGGCTAAGGATCTAGTCAAATGAACCTTAGTTTTGAAAGGAGAGGTAACCTATTCTCTTAGTAAACAAAGGAAATACACTGAGCCAGCCATATGGATAAGGAAACTTTGGATACAGCTTGTTCCAATTTAGGTTTTGACAAAAGTATACTTGGTTAGACTTCCCGAAGAATTTACTGTGGTGTAAGTAATAACACAACTGGCGAAGAACATCTTAAATATGTAAAGTATATTCACCTCTGTTCTAGAAATTTGGGAAAATGACCAGCAAATTCATAGCCTGACTGATGGAAAATTCAGAAGCTACCTTTAGAAGAAAGGATGGACTTGTCCTCAAATATACTCTGTCTTTGTGAAAAAACAAATAAGGGGGTTTTGAAGAAAGTGCATATAATTCCAAAATCATTCTGGCATAAGTAACAGCTACCAAGAATAACGCCTTAAAGGACAGAAACTTCAAATCGGCTTTAGCACCAGATTCAAATCAGCCTGTCAAAGATTACAAAACAACAGTGATATAACAGTGTTAGCCCATAGACGAACTGGGTCTCTGAAATGGTGGGGGGGGGGGGCATAAAAGAAATGCACCTCAAAGAAAAGTCTTAGATAACCTAAGCAAATCTATGGAAGGATGGCCTTCACTAATGTGAAAGGCAGAAATGGCAGCTAATTGCTAATTGATAGTAGAATAAATACCTCCACCTTGAAAAAGATGAGCAAGGAAATCTAACACTGCTGAAAGAGTGGCTGAAAAGGAATCGAGGTTCCTCTCTGAGGCCCAAATAGAAAATTATTTCCATTTGGTCTTATATATCTTCCTACCTGAGAGTTTATGTAAGGAAGATAAAATGTATACAACAGAAGGGGGGAAGCCTCAACTGTCAAACCATTATATGAATTGGAGAAACCATACTGTTAGCTTGAGTGCTTGTATTTCTTGGAAAGGCTTCTCTGACAGGTGAGATAATTTGTGTCTGAGCCCAACGTCCAAGGAGAGTGACTTAGATGGGGACCAGAGGAAGGAAACCATACCTGTTGTGGTCACTGAGGGGCTATGAGGATGACAGACACCTTCAATGCTGACGCATTCTGAAGAAACTTTGGAATCAAAGGGAGTAGGGGATAGCCATAAACAAGTCCCATGGCCAAGGGTACATCTCAGTGTCCCTGGACTTCTCCTCACAGAAGATAAGAGGAAAGAACTTGTTGCATTTGGTGTTCCAGGGAGAGGTGAAGAAGATGCAACCAAGATTACCTCAGAGATTGAAAATCTGCTCTTCTACTAGCAGTTTGAGGGACCACTCATTAGGGAGCATGACGGATCTGCTTAATCTGTCTGCAAAAATGTTTAATCTCCCTGGAATATGTGTTTGTTACTAGAAAATGGTGACAGGATATTGCCCATTGCCAAACTCTTATGGCCTCTTGACACAAGGGCTAAGATCAGGTTCCTCCCTGTTTGATGATGTACCAAACAACAGCCATATTGTTTGTTAAATCGAAATCACATCCAACAGAAGAGAGTCTTGAAAGGCCTTCAACACTACAACACTAAGAGGACTGCTCAAATTTCCAAGATACTAAAGAGAAGACTGGCCTCTAGATTGCACCATGTGCCTTGGACTGTCCTTCCCTAATAATTCCCCCCACCACAGTAGGGAGGCATCTGTAGTCACTGTGGCCTGAGAAGACAGTAGTGTAAAAGTAGTGCAAAAGAGTGTTCCTGTGGAAGAAGAGGGAAAGTTATCCACCAACGAATGTGCCCTCTGCAAATGTTTTTAAGAACAATTGGGTAGGACATTGGATGCTGCCTGACTGACTACTGTACTGTTACTGTTCAATGAAGCACTCTCATGTGAAACCTGGTGAGCAAGACCAAAGTTATACAGGTGGTCATGGAATCCAGAAGTCGGAAGACCAGTTTGGCTGGTGGTTTGTTGTGTGAGAGAACCTTCTGGGTTTAGGAGTCTAGGGATGATATTTGTGACTTGGAAGCCTTGCAATGAGAGTTGTGTCTAAAACAGCTCAGATGAACTCCAGAGAATGGATAGGTTGCAGTTGCAACTTTTGAAGTTTATTGTAATCCCAAGGCATGCAGATATGTGGAGTAGGAGTCTCTGGCAAAAAAGAACAGTTCCCTGGATGGGGTGATTATGAACCAGTTGCCCAGATAAGGAATTCCTGCAGTCACAGACAAGCTGCTACTATTGCCATGAAAACATCCAGGGGTTGTGGTGAGTCCAAAGGGTAGACCAAAGTTGCCATCTTTTGTTGAGGCTAAAACTGGACCAAGCCACCCCCTCACATCACATGCAACCCAGCCCATTTCCACCCCTCTCACTTCCAAGTTCCACCCATTTTCTGATGTCATTGTGATGTCAATCGATGGGAACACCCTCTATTTCCATTCCTGATGCCTGCTTTCTGATGATTTACTATGCTTTACTGTAAAAAAAAAAAAGCATAGTAAATTCGCCAATTTTAACTCCAACAGTCTTTCTTTTCTTGAAACAGAATACTGGAGTTTGTACAGTGTTTTCCAGAGAACCGGACAGCTGGTTTGATTTCTGGATAGTCCAGAAAAAAAAACAGATAGGTGGCAATCCTAGGCAGACCTCTGAGCTTGTAGAGACTGGCATCAAGCTGTAAGCAGACATACTTCCTGGAGCACCCTTTTGATGTGATAGTATGTTTCCTGAAGATCTGTTAAGCACATCCAGTCATTTCTCTTCAGCAATGGGAGAATAGACTAAATCATGACCATCCTGAATTTGGTTTGAAAAAGAAACTTGTTTAACTTACATTCCAAATTGGTCTTATATCCCCATTTTTCATTGGCATTAAAAAGAATCTTGAGTAAATTGCAAATCTTCACTGGTCTGGTGGGACCTCTTGAATGACTACATTTTTTTAGAAGCTTCTCTACTTCTGAAGCTGCAAATTCCCTTTGTGAGGGTGGAATGTCAGGAATTCTCTTTTGAGGTGAGGAGGTAGAGTGAGCGTCAATGAAGTAACCTCTGGTAATTATTCTCAGCATGCACTTGTCATGAGTGAGGGTTGTACACGTCATGAGGTGCAGGGACAAGCATCCACTGACTGCCTCTAGAGAAGCACAGTCGGATAGCTTTTCATGAGTCCTGAAAGGGCTTCTCTGAGAATGGATCCCTGAAGCTCTAATTCTGATGGCCACCCCTGCCTTTTAGGTGTTGCTTGTTATTAGACTTTCCCCTTCTGCCACAAGGAGCTCGGTCTCCAGAAGTTTTGGTTGAAAAACTCTGATATTTTCAGAACCACATTCTCTTCCCCGCCTTCTGATTTCTGGAGAAGGTCCTCTGGACAGTTGAGAATTTAATTTCAACAGCAGATGTCCAGTTTCTTCTGGAAATGGACTCTAATTTTTGGACCATGTAAGGCTGATTCTTCATAAAGGGGGTTCATGAAGAATGCCTTGAAGTGCTCTATGAAAGCACATCCAGACATGTCTTCTGATAGAAGTACCTATGTGGGCCGCTCTAGACTTCCCCTCTGTGGCATTAGAGATCAGGCACAGATAAATTAGACAATGATAGTAGGGTAGCCATCTGAGAATCAAGAGTCTTCTTCTGATATGCAGACAAGGTCCCTGGAACAGAAGAGGAGATCTCCTTGACAAAATCTCTTTGAAAACAGGTGAAATGTGCCAGGTAGTTAAGTGCCATAATCAAAAAAGTAGATGAGTCATAATCTTACTTCCCAAACCTGTCCAGAGAGTGAGATTCTGTATTTGGCAGGTGGAAAGAGGAGCTCTTCTCACCAAGCTCTTTTTTGTGACTGCTGCCACAACCATAGAATCAACTGCTGAATTCTTGTGGTCTTTTGAAGCCACTAAAAATTTGTTTGGCTTCTTAGGGATGGGGTCAACTGTGTCAGGTTCCTTCCATACCTGGGATGAGATACGGTCCACCATCTCATCTCCAGAGGGTACCATCTAAGAATTAGGCAGGCCAAAGCCAAAAGCCTTGAGGACAACCAATTCTTCAGAAAACATTGTTTGAGAAGAACAATCCCCCTTCTGTTGGAGAAGTTCAAGGATCTCTCCAAACAAGATGTCCTCTGGGGGGGGGGGGTGAAACTGGGGGAACCTTCTGTCTTATTGAAATCAGTATCTGAGGTAGGAGATTCCTCACTGTGTTTAAGTATCTGCTCTTACACTTGCATTTTCTGGGAACTTTTTTCAGTGGGTTGCTCAGAAGAGAACTCAGAAATATATAATGTCTCACAAAGGAAAACAGGATCAAGGCTTTCAAGAACTGGCTGCCCCAATGGGCCAAGAAAAGTAGGTTGCAGACCCTGGTAGATCCTAAGGGGAAGAGTTGGATCCAACTGAGAAAGAGAAAATTTGATCCTTGTTTGAGTGAGCACTCTCTTGTATGCCTCGAATGAGAAACTTTCAACAGCTCAGTGGATCTCGATCCTGGAAATTGTCCAGCTAAGTTCTACGGCAGTCACTGCCAAGTGCCAAGGCCCCTAAAGGAAGGAAGGGCTCTGAGGATCCCAGATTTGATCCCAACCTGCAGGAGTTGATGCTGATGTTACTGCTCCGGGAGTCAGACAGCTTTGATGACCTCAACCAGAGAACTGATCAGAGCTGAGGAAACATGAAGCCTCGAATCAGATGTACATCTACCCTGGGCTAGGGTTGGATCCAGGCACACTGATCTGCGGGGGAGAATCAGAGATGAAACTTTAACTGGGTGCCATGGAGAAATATCTCTACTGGATCCAGTGGTGGCTGGAGCTACTAGCACCCCACACTGAATCCAGGTCCATAAGAAACTCCTCATCATTCTGTACTCATCAGCTTCAGTGAGACTCCTGAAGGATCTAACTGACTTGAGAGATGAAACCAAAGAAGGAGGTCTGGAGGAGTAAGAAAGTCTTACTTGGGAGGATGGGAGATCTAAGCCTCAGAGATACAGGAACCAGAGTGAACCGTGAAATAATCACTGGACCTATACAGACAGGATCTGAAAAGTTAGCCATTTTAGGAAACAGAGCTGATGAGGTGGTTGGATCCAGACAGTGTTTCCTCAAAGATTTAGACTTATCTGAATGTTTAGGTTGAAGCTCCTGCTTTCCCAGCAGTCGATGGAGTTCTCATGCCAAGATGAGACCCTTTAAAATTAGCTTGTTTTGTCTCTTCACAACTGCTCTCTGGCCAAAAGCCTGACAAATTGAACAAGTTATGTCCAAATGTGAGGGGCCAAGACAATAAATACACTTATCATGCGTGTCGGAGTTTGGTAACTTGTGTGTGCAAGAAACACACTTTTTAAACCTGGACAGTTTGTAAAACAGGTTAACAAAGACCTCACAACAATAACAATGCTACTAATAACACTATTAATAACTATACAAAGGTTACAAACAACTATTTAAATCTATTAGAAAAAATCATCTAACTACAACACTAAACTGCTGTCTCTACAGCTATCAAAATTAAATCCCAATATACAGAAGTTTTTTTTTTTCAAATTGTAGAAAAATACAGGGGATGAGAAGAGAAGAAGATATAGAAGAAAAAATTCTCAGGCAGAGAGTAGATAAAGGTTTGAATTCTTATCTGAATTGCGAAGAAAACTTCAACCATTCCTGAGCACCACAGAACATGTAAGCACTTGAAAGGAGCAAACAAAGTCCAAGGTAGTTCCTTGTGTACATGAGGATTATGGGTAGGGGAGGGGCATAATCACTAGATCTTAAGCTTTGAAATGGCTGAGGACAGATCCAGTGTCAGATCTGATATCTGTATGTAGAGGAATGAATGGAAAAGACAATGTCAGATCTTTTTGTTTCTTCTTTCTTGGGGCATACTTAAAAAAGGACAAACTCACAGCTGCTACCTCAATCCGGGAAATAGGTTTCTTCCTCTGGCAACATAAGGATGCATTCCCCACTGAAATTCTCTGAAATGCCCCTCATGTGCCTGCTAATGACACCTGAACAGTGGCAGAGGACATGGCTAATCCATGGAACATGGTGAGTGAATTGGCTACACCAGGGGGTATCAGAGAAAAGAGTGAATGGTCTGAGAAACATCTGCTGGCCACAAAACAGTTACCCACCACTTTCTGAGGTACTGACTGAGCACACTGTGACTGCAAGGGCTATTTGGCAGCTTTCTGCTTCTTTGGTGTGGATGCAGATGAACTGAGGTACCATTAAGTTGCTCCATATCTCAACTGAGAATTAAGCCAGCTCCCAGGAAAGCAGTGCTGGAAGGAGTCAATCTACAGATAAGTTGTCACAAAAGTGTACACAAGCTCTTAAAAACATCTACAGTCTCTTTAAAGTGCACTAGTCCCAACACACAAAAAAATTACTTCAAACAGTTCACTTTTACCACAAAATAGTATCCCTGTTAAAAATAAATAGTGAAGCGAGACAGTTACATAAAAACAGTAACAAGGTGAAAATTACAGTATTCTTAACTAGATCTGGTACTAATTTCTCACAAAAAGTAAAATGTGTAAACAAACTTCTCAAAAGGAACTTATCTGCCCAGCAATGGATGACAGGAGCTGACAGTCGATCTCTGAGGCTCATGAAAAGTGCTCTCACAGGAGACAATTAAGTACTAAAGGTTTATGGCACCCAGGCTGCTGTTTTCTCCCTAAGACGCTTGAGCTAATAGCAGCCTGGGCACATGCACAGAATTAGCCAAAGGTTTGAAATACTGGCCAGCTACTATATCCTTGTCAGGATACAACACATATAGCTAAGGCTGCTGCAGCAGTGATTTATGATGGTCATCAAGTGTGTGGCAAATACGTAGGTACCCAGTGCAGCAGAGGAAACTATATCTTGATTTCTGGGTATAAATTCTGTAACATATACACAGATGTTTTATTTACCAGACATTGATTTAATCTCTCTCTCCAACATCCAAATACTCTCAATATGCCATTGGGCAATTTACCAACCAATTGTAGAATTGAGTTTCAGTTCACTGTGCCATCCTCTGGTCAGACTTACAAAAATTATAATAATGATAACAGATTCTAAAATAATAAACTCTTTGTGGACAACTATTTCTCCTGAGATGATGCATTTTATTATTTTATTCTTTATTTTGTAGTGTTCAGCATCAGTTTTCGTTTCAAAGCTACACAGTGACAGCTTAGTGATCTACTTTAACTGGACAGTTCATCTTCAATTCAGAGTAATCACGGACCACAACAATGTTAATTTTTTTTTTTTTTACAGTGAAGGACTAATCAGGAAGAAGGACTGACTGAAGGAAGCAAAGGTAAACTGTGGAGAAATAATCCAGTGTGTACTTGTCTGTTGCACCGCATAAGCACTTTCTAGCAAATGTAAAGCTGCTGTGCACTCCTAATGCAATCCAGCAACAAGGATACAGTACCAGTACCAGGTGAGGAAAAAGAAAGTGCAACCACTGCCAAAATGAAGCACACCCAACACCAGCAGCAAAGCTTTAAATGGATTCATCAATTACCTTGGGTCATTCTTTGGAAGGCCATGGTGTCCTGGTATGATCACTCCCAAAGGCTATGTCACACTGGAACTCTTAGATAACAATAGGATGTTTGGCTCTGCACAATTTTCCTCAGCAAAAAAAAGTAACTGAAAATGTGGCCAAGTGTACATTCCAGAAAGTTGTCTGTACTATTTTTAGTACTTACCAGTTAGACTACAAAACCTGCCTGACAATTTACTAACCCAGTCTTCCCTTATTCTAGTTTGGCATCTGCATCCCACATCAACAAGTTGGGGTCCTTTTTCCAGGGGGAGTACCTCATCAGTAACACTTACCTTTTTGTGATATCTTCTTTCCAGACAAGAATGCCTTTTCAGTAGCCCGAATGTTTTGGGCGTATCCCCTTTCTAATAGAAAATACTTTATCAGCAATCCCTATCTTTTTATAGAAAGTGGAGGTGCATGTTGGGTGTTGGTACATCATCTCCTATAGCTAATTATTCTTCTAAATGTCCTAGTCCCTCTTCCCGTTAGCAGGCATGGCACAGTAATGTCTTCTACATCATGTCTAATGTGATGGAGTGCTACTGCACGATATGTGGAATGTGAACATTTCTTGACTGGACTGCCTCATCCATTAATGAGGGCAGTTCCAGATCTTTCCCATGATGCAACAACTGTAGCAGCACTTGACCTATTTCCTCAACCCACACCAGATTGGGAGTTTGGTAGTGATTTCTCCCTCCCATCCCATTCCTTCCCTGACAGTTCCTCCAGTGCTGAGGACAGTAATCAAACTTGGATCAGCTTTACTAAAGTCAGTACTCCACTTTTCTATATGTCATGGAACTGGTTCAGCTAAACAAAGTTTTAGGCTAGTAATAATACCAATTTTGTTAATCAGATTGACCCACTGGGTACTCAGTCCTACTTAAGGAACGACCAAGAACAATGTTTGGTTAAGTGACTTGCCCAAGGTTACACAGTAGCCAGATGAGGGCAACAAACTTTGTACTACAGGAACTATAGCTCACAGCCTTAACTCTCAAAACCATCTGCCAGAAAAGTGAGTGGCTGAGTCTCTTGCACTTTTTATACTTATAATGTTCAGTGTCAGTGTCACTGTACCTCTGTGTAAGGAGGACAATCTCCTTGCAGTGCCTCTATCAGTTGGGCAAAACACATTGTTTTCATAATTCAGGAGTCTATTCAGCCAGCTACCCTCCTCCCTAAAACACCACAAAAATGGAGACTTTGAAGTCAGGGTGGAATACATTGTAGGAAGCCAGGTCTTACGGTAGCACTGTAGTGACATATGCTGTTTAGAAAACATTATTTTCAGTAATAACCACTAAAAACAACAACCCTCCTTGCCACGCATACTCATGGTGACAAGATCCATTTTGCATATTGTGATTTTTTTTAAATGTACTTAGTGCAGCCTCTATAGTGCTGTTTCAATGGATATATGCTATCACTCTTTTTTTAATCTTTCTGACTTTCTTGCACTGCTGCTTTAAATGAGGTTATAAAAAATACCAAAAAAATCAGTCCAAGATTCAATATCCAATTTTCTGCAAATGCTGACATTTTAGCCAGCTATACAACTTTCCAAAATCTTCCTTATGTCTCTTCTAACTTCAAGCTGCATATTCATTGTCAACTGCCTTGTAATCTCCCCAATGAACCACCACATGTATTACCACTTGATATAGGGAAGGGGAATGGTCTAGACAACAGTGTAACCAAGCTACCATATTATGGACAGCAGGGTTTTGTTATGTATTAGCCCCAGTCACCTGATCTGCAGTGTATCATGTAGATTTCAGTATGTACACTCTTTACAGGGGAGTCTGTCAGGCACATAAATTGTGCTTTGTGCCCCAATAACTTGGGAACCCACCCATATCCAGGTCTCCTCCAGGAAGGAACTGCACAGAAGACAAGTACCACACCAAAGGTTCATAGGTAGGTACTAGGCTATCAGCCCTGGGGCCTATACAAGCCCAGCCAAAAAGGTACCCTGGCTTTTGCCACCCAAGAAAATGATTTTCCTGTGCCACTGTCAAGCAGAGCCACAGAGGTGATCCCCAGGGTGAATTTCCTATTTACCATCCAATCATCAAGATTTTTCTTGAAGAGTGCTAATGAGGAGCTTTGTTTGATATAGATAGGTAGTTTATTCCAGAGTATGGGAAGTCTCTGGGACAGAAATCTATCCCTCCGGCATGTTCTGTTTATTGTGGAGACAAGATTTAGGTCCCTAGAGCGTGTAGCTTGGAGGGATTGGGATTTCTTTAAGTGGAGCATGTCCAACAGCTCTGGGTTTGATATAACTTTGTATGTAAGGCAGAGATCACCTCTGAGTAGGTGATATGCGACGGAGTAAAGCTGGAGTTTTTTTAGACGGTCTGCGTAGGGCATCTGTTTGAGGCCGGTAATCCTCTTTGTGAGGTATTTCTGCGGCCTTTCCTGTTGCTGTAAATGTCTTGTGAGGTACATACCAAAAGGGGCGTTGTACTCTATAATGGGTCTAATGAGTGATGAGTAGAGGGGAACAATAACCTCTTTTTTTCTGGATGAGAAACCTTTTGTAATGAGGTGTGCCACGTAGAAGGATTTCCTGACTACTGTGGTGATGTGATTATCAAAGGAGAGAATACTGTCCACCTGTGTCCCAAGGTCTCTTATCACACTTTCGGTGTTAAGTATACTACCGCCTATGTTGTAGTTCATGGGTACAGAGTTTTTACCAAAGGGGATGACAATGCACTTTTTGAAATTAAGCTTGAGGCCATGGCTTTGACATCAGGCATCTGTCTCAGTGAGGCCCTTTTGTAGGATGTCCACATCATTAGGAGTTTTGATTATGGCTCCTAGTTTGCAGTCATTTGCGAACTTCATTAGCCAAAGACCTTCTGTGTTAGGCTGTACTTCAGAGCAGTAGATACCAAACAGGAGAGGACCCAGGACTGAACCCTGTGGTACTCCACTTGTCACTGGTCTGAAGTCAGATTTGGAGTCTGCTACTTTCACAGTGTGGGTTCTGTCAGTGAGCCAGTTGGCAACCCATCTTGTGACATAGGGATTTATACCTAGTTTAGTGAGTTTATCTATAATTCCAGAGTGGGGGATGGTGTCGAAAGCCTTGGCAAGATCTAGATAGGCTGTGTGAACCACCTTACCCTTGTCTAAAGGCTTTGGTGACTGCTTCAAAGAAGTCTATCAGGTTTAGGAGACATGATCTGCCTTTTACAAACCCGAACTGGGTGGGGTCCAGAGTGTGGAGATTACCAATGTCTTTGTTTATAAGTTCCATGATGATACTTCCATGGCCTTGCAGACCAGGCTCATCAGGCTAATGAGGCGCTAGTTCCCAGGGTCCGTGGTGGCTCCCCCCTTGTGGAGTAGGATAACCGTCACTGTGCGCCATTCAGCAGGCACAAAGCCTGAGGTGAGGCTATGACTGAACATGGTACTTAGGTGGGGTGCCAGTTCGTTCTGTAGTTCATGTAGAACGCAGCCTGGGATGTTGTCAGGTCCCATGGATGCTGTGTTTTTGGCTTTGAAGAGTGTGGTTTTTACATGTGCAGCCGTGATTACAGGAACTTTGCATTCTTCCTGTATAGAGATGAGCTCTTTAGGGGGTGAGAGGGGGGTAAAGTTAGCACTGAACCTATCTGCCAGGATGCTGGCAATATCAGTTGGGTCTGTATATTTAGTGCCATTGTGCTGTAACTCAAAGCAGATCTGAGTGTTGCCATTGAGATTCTTGACATAGCTACAGAATGCTTTGTGGTTATCTTTAGAATCAGTGGCGATTTTGTTTTCGTAACTAGCTTTGGGGGATTTTATCAGGGATCACAGCTTCTTACTGAGGTTGACCAGGGAGCTCCTCCACTCATGGGATTTTACTCTTTTTTGTAACAGTTTCTTCCTTCTGTTGTACAGTTTGTTTATGGCAGGGGACCACCAGATTGACTTCCTTTTTTTGGAGGATAGCGTCTTGGTTCTGTTTGGGATAGCACAATCCATGCACTCATGTAAGTGCTTATAAAGTGCAATTGTGTAGGATTCAGTAGTCATAACTGTATTGTCCATCTGCATTGGTGTCATGAAGTTCACCACTTCTGTCTTAAGAAGCATGAAGTTGGCTTTGGAGAAATTGTTTACCATGGTTTCCTTAATGGGGTTGGGGGCAGGATGTGGATATCTAGGGTAATTAGCTTATGATCGGATCGGACCAATGAGGCGTTGACTTCAGGTGTGGAACACCGGTCACTCATGTTGGTAATGACTAGATCTAGGATACTGTTGCCCCTGGTGGGGGTGTGGATAAGTTGATCCAGAGCATTGGAGTTTATGAATTCCAGAAAGTGTTGAGTGAAGGAGTTGGTACATGAGTAGTTTTCCCAGTTAATGGTGGGGTAGTTGAAATCGCCCATTATTAGGGCATTTGGTTGAACCCTAATATTTTCCAGTACATCAAGAAAAGAAGAGTGGGAATCCTGGGGCATGGTGGGTGATCTGTAGCAAGCTACAATTTGGATTGCAGTTTTGCCCAGAATTAGTTACACTTGGATAACCTTGGCTGCATTACGTAGAGCAATTAGCCTGGAGGTGTGGATATCCTTAATGAATATGGACACACCTCCACCTTTGGTGTTCCGGTCCAGGTTACATGGTCGAAAAGTGTGGTATGAGTTATAGTCTGGTAGTGCAGGGGTGCTCTCTGGAGCCTTGAACCAGGTCTCAGTCACTGACAGATATCGATGTTCTCCATTTTAAGGAGTGCCGCGAGTGAGTGCATTTTGAGATTTAGACTTCTAGCATTGAGTAGCATTACCCTCAATTTTTGCTTGCCTGTTCTGTTACGGTGGTGAATTTGTCATTTGAACCTTGCCTAAAAAAGGCACTACAGGGGCGGCAAGAACCTTAGCCAGTATCCAGAATCCCAGGGGTGACAGGTGCAGGCCATCTCTGGCAAAGCATCGTGGTCTGTCGACCATGTCATCCCAGGCAGATACTGGATCCCTTTAGAATGGCACCAGAAGCTTAGCCAATTGTTGAAGTCAATCATTTTTGTCCTTGTACTGCGGCATCATTCTGGGTGATGGCAGAATGCTACTCAGGGCTAGGGTCATACTTGCCTGGGCTACAAGATCAGAGAGCTCTACCATGTCTCTTTTCATGTTGTCCAGGGAGGTACGTCTCAGGTCGTTCACACCAATATGGACAATGACAGAGTCATATTTGTACTTTTTGTGGAGTGACCTGAGTGTGTGGGTTATGTGGCGGATCCTGGCACCCGACAGGCAGCTGACAGTAACCTTCTCCTTGTTTAGCCTGGTGAGTGGGACATCAGTGTGCCTGACTATAGAGTCACCTATGACTAGTGTGTTGGGTACGTTGTTTTGTCTTATTGGCTGTGGTTGAGTGGCACACTGAGTCTGCGGGTTATGTGTCATTTGGGTTGTGTTGGGGGTGGAGGCTGCTTGCATTTCTGCTTTGGAGGTCTCTGTTGCTTGAGCAGATTATTATTGAGAGCCGCCGCGAATGTTTTTGTGTTTCTATGTGTGGATTTTGGTGGTGTAGATTTAGTGAGACTATGTGATGAGTGACTTGTGGTGCAAGTGTTTACCTTCTCCTCTTGACTGTCAAGTTCAGTCTTGATTGGAGAGAGCTTTACCTCCAGTTTGGCTAGATAAGTGCATCTCTCACAGGTTGTAGTCTTGGGTGGTAGGAGGAGACGGTTGTCTGTGTACATGAGGCAAATTCTACATTGCCCCAAGATGCCCAGATTCATCAGATAGACAGGAGAGAACACTGGGAGCTGACCCTTGGACATGCCTGAATAAAAAACTATTTTCCTCTAGATATGTGTGGAAAGTGAGTACAAGAGCTGTTTTTCTCTAAGCAAGTGAGGAAGGTAAGTACCAAAACTGTTTTCCTCTACGTAATGAAGAAGGTTGAGTGCTGTAGTAATTAGTAGGTTATTTAGTGCTTACAAGTTCTGAACAAGTGCTGATCACGAATAAACAAATTCAAGTGCAAAAACTAAGAATCTGTATCTGGACTAAACTAGTTACAGGAAAGGGGGGAAACAAGTGCACATGCGGGCTTTTAAATCAGAAAGTTGAGAGAGATGGAAAAACTGCCCAAACGGCCAATAACTACAATTTATGGGCCAGAAACACTCCTTATGTGGTAGATAGGTTACCTAGTGCTTACCACTCCCACTGATAAGCTAGAAGGCTTCCCTCCAACACTGAAAGCTTGAGGGGGGTTCAGAAGCTTACATACAGTCCTGGATACAGCAAATCTGAATCTGGACTACACTAGTTACAGGAAAGGTATATATATATATATATATATATATATATATATATATATATATATATATATATATACAGAAAAGTAGCTAAAACAGCAGTAAAAACAATTCAAATGCAGTGCAAGCTAGCACACTTGAGTATGTAGCAATGTTAGACCAAACAGTTTAAAAAATGCAATTAAATTAAAAATGACTAAAAACAAGTGCAGAAGGAGTCTATTAGGTAGAATGAGGTAAAGAGATGGGACTGGGGGGAGCGTCCCAGATCAAATCTACAGTGGGGGCGGGCAACTGCAAAAGCCTCCAAATTTTAAATGACAACACAGGAATAAAGGGTAGGTATGGGAAAGCCAACACCTTCAGCAGAGATCTGAAAAACTATACAGTGAAGCAAAAATAACAGTGCACAACTCTGAAGTCAGCCAGCAATGATATAAAATTAGTCAAACAACAATTATCAGCACTATGCTTCTAAGTAAGGAGGCCATGCTGTCAATCACTTAGCAATCCATTAGCTGCTAGTTCAAATGAGGCTGCTGACAGTGTGTGTAAACAACATCTCCATATACCAATGGGCCAGCCTACCTAAGTAATACGGATGAACCTCTAAAGGTTCAGAATGCTAAGAAAGTGACATCGCCTACTGCATGATCATGGTATCACAATTTAAACTCATCTTGAAGTCTCCCTGCACTCCATAAGTTAAAATGTGAGTACTAATAAAAATCTGAAAGGTAAGAAAAGCTGAGAATGTGCATTAGGCATTCGCAGGCCCTACTGCAATAACAGGCTGTAGGATATCTCTTGGGTTTGTGGGGCATTTATTTTTCCATTGGCTCCTTTGCTACATCTTTCCAGAGTATCACAGGAAGATACTCGTCATGATTACTAAAAGGGGGGATTATGCTGCCATGTGCTAATTACACATACACATTATTCTGAATGCACAGTGTAACTTTTCTGGCTAATACAATGCTATACATCATCAGTCTAGGCTGATCATGTACAGATGTCTGAAGTTAAATGTTTTAATTTTCCAGCTGAAAATAGGTCTTTTGTGCATATTTGTGCAAATAAATAAATACATAAATGATTTGAATGAGGCATTGTCCCTGCAGGTACACACTAAGACCATAGTAAACTTAACCTCTAAGTTGCAGACAGAAATTCAAGTCAGCCAGTCAGCAGACAATATCCTTTTTTGCCATATTTTGCTCGGTTTTAAATGTACTGTCTCCCACACCACGTCACAAAAAAAAAAAAAAAAACAGGAGCTTGTTTGAGCTTGTTTAATAATGCTTAATATAATACAAGAAGGAGAGAATAAAACTAAAAATCATACACAGTCCATTCAACAGTCCTAATATATAAAGCAAATGTAGTAACAAATGTATCGTAAATGTGAAAGCTAAAGCTCATATCAGAATAAACAGAATTGCATATTTCCTGTAAGGACTGTTAAGTTCATTTCAGCAATAATATGAATTACACTTAATTCTGTCCCAACCCAAAAGTCCCAAAAATACAGTGGAAGAGATTCCATATACAGAGTCAGGTAGTAGAAGTACTGCTTCAGCTTACAAATACACTTCAAGAGAGTCAAGCAATGCTCTGTTCAAACTATATAGCAGCCTACCTGGCCTGTAGCCACATAATCCTTCAAAGGATGAAGAGCAAGGCAAAGAATGTCATCATCATGACCCAGATAGAAGCGTTGTGTATTCTGCTGGCGGTTGTACACCACTCCAACTGCTGCAACATGATACACAATTTCCCCAGTTTGAGTGTAGAATAGATTGCTTCGGCAGTCATAACCCCTATACCTGAGGAGAGAAGTTTGGGAAGGGGGTGAAGATGGCATCTTGTCAATAATTATATCATGTGACCACCAAACAAGACAGTTTTTAAACCTCTTTTATGATGAATACAGATTTATTAACAGTTCATAATACATAAAAATTAACAAGAGAGACCTTGTGATACTGCACTCACGTTATGAGGCTGAATGGCTAGGCCGTTTAATATGCTTTTTTGCTATAATTATCAGTTTGTTTCATTTTACTCAGGTAATACACACATCATAAATCTCAGATTCATCTTTCTTGAGCTCATATTTATCCAAAAACATTTGCCTTCCACTAACTCATATGTATACGGCAACATTTTAGCAGAACATATTACAGATAGATACTCTCATAAACCATGTTTAATAATGTTATCAGCACTCAACAATGTGCTGCACCTCTTGCAGTGCAAATGCAAGACGAAAATGACCACTGACTGCTTATCAGTAGTTGCTAAGCACATCCTTTGTTAAGCTAAGCATATATAAAAATTAATGACAACTTCTTAGGGCAACTATCATACTCATCATAATAATAAGTATTTGATGGTATACACCAAAGAAAACACATATACTAGGACAATTTCAGAAAGTGGATTCCAATTCCATAGCTACTATCATTTTTCTGTAGTTCTGTGGTGTCCATTTCAATATATAAAACAGCTGGCACTTGGACATGTTCACTCCAATTCTTTCCTAAATCCAAGATAAATTTCCAACCCTTTTCTAATACCAAAGTGTCATGTAGGTCCAGCTTATTCTCTGACAATGAATATTATCCTTTACTAGGTCACTGGGATGCTGGCAAAGAACCATAATGAACACATGAATGCATATCGTCTACTCCGAGGCAATCTCTGCTTAACATACAAGGCCATGTCAAACCCAGAGCTGTTGGACATGCTACACTTAAAGAAATCACAATCCCTCAGAGCCACATGCTCCAGGGATCTAAATCTTGTCATCACAATAAACAAAACATGCAGGAAGGATAGATCCCTGACCCAGAGACTCCCCAGACTCTGGAACAGACTGCCCATACATGTCAAACAGAGCGCCTCTTTGGCCCTCTTCAAAAGGAACCTTGATGACTGGATGGGAGAAAGGAAATTCACCCCGGGGATCACGTCAGTCACCCTGCTAGACAGGGGTCCAGGGAAGGAAATATTGTGGGAAGAAATAGCCTGGGAATTGTTATGGCTAGGCTTGTATAGGCCCTAGGGCCGATAGCCTGGTACCAACCTATGAACACACACACACACACACACACACACACACACACACACACACACACACACACACACACACAAACAAAATTTGGAAGATCACCAGTCAATCGAATGTATATGTCATTCACAGGTGGTGAGAAATGAAGTACACAGAAAAAGCCTATATGGACACAGGTAGTGCATATAGACTCAACACAGAAGAAACTACAATTGGAGAATCTCTGCTGAGAGACAATAATGCTACTCACTGCACTACTGTGGTGTCAGCAGTGCCACATCTGAATGTTTCATTTACTTTAGCAGTCAAGATATGCAGCCACTACTTTGACTCTAACAGTCAAATTAAAAAGAGACATCAAGAGCATGTTAGGGCCAGTACTGGTACACTGTTTGCTACAAAGAAATGAAGGTCAGTACATATCTAATTGTAACAGCAGACTTTAGCTAAAAAGTAGTAGAGAGACAGTCACATCATCCAGCAACACATTTTTTCTGTCTGCTTCGTATCTTCAACTAGCACTAAACAGAACTGTCTACAGGCAGAAAACAGGTCTATATTAATTTGCCAAAAGTATATTTCAGCGAACATCTAATCACCGACCACTAATCAGCAAATATCACTTCCGCAATTCGCTGAATTTACCAAGGGCAAAGTAGTAGCTGGTCAGTTACACAGCTTTGTCCTTTTCTCCACTGTAGTGCGATCCTGGAGTTGGTATGGGGGGAGGAGGGCACAGCCCCCCACATCGGGGGGTGTGGAAGGGTGAAGCCCCCCACTTGGGTGGGTTTGATTTAATGACATGTTGGTCTGTTGTGTTGTGGGGCAAGTATTTTTTTGCCCTTGGTAAATTCAGTGAATTGCAGAAGCAATTTTCATTGAAAAGGTGTTTGCTGAAATACACTTTCTTCGAACTAACACAGACCCCAAAAATCACAGCACAATTCCAGTCCTGATCTCTTTACCTGGTTATCCATTTAAATTACAGGATTCATTATGGTCAAATTAATACAGGTCCTTATGCTTGTTAATCTCCAATGCCTGATCCATTTGGTTGCTTCAGTACATTTCTGTGAGAAAATGTAGAACTAGGACTATATTAGTTGTTAGGCTAGATAGTGTCCATGAAGACTAAGGGTTCAAAGTCAAACTTGCAACCTACTGGCCTTCAAGAAATTTGACTGTAGTAAGACCAAGTTAATATTTTCCACTTCCCATATAAAAGATAAATACTAAGACTATTTTTGAAGGAAGTCAATGACTAACTTCTAATTGTAAACATACGTTTATTCTATATTTCTGGACAGTATTGCCTAAAGTATCTATCACTTTTTGTACTACTCTTATATGGAAAACACAATTTAATAATACAAAAAGGCTTAATAATTGTCATTCTATAGGGGTATTTTATTTCACTAAGAGTCTGGCTTAAAAAGTATCCACTTAGGCAATAAATCAGTCAGCAAAAGGAAAACAGTTTGTTAAATGGACATTTTTTTTGTCCCCACAATAACTAATTATGCTTAGAACATGTTTTGTAGGAGTGTGTTTACTGTACCCTTTATATGATAACTCGGATCCTGTCCTGCAGTTTTTGGCAGCACTGTGTTCAGTTTAATGCTATTAGCATAAAAATACAATACTGCAATACTGCAAAAAAACTACAAAAGGCCATTTTTGAAGTAAATTATGTAAAATGCACAATGAACAGACACCTTCCAAGCATGTCTTAAGCATAATATTAAAAACGAACATTCTAATATCAGTAAACACTTTAAATGATTTACTTGGAGTATTTCCTTTTTCCTTCTGCAATTTCTCAACAAGATTGTGTGATTAGGCAGCACTATATACAAGTCAATGCAGTTAGTTAAAAAGGTGGTATTAGCACATAAATATCAAGCATATCCTAATCATAAAAGTAAAAAATAAAAACAGAAAAAAATAGTATCAATGTGTATGCAGGTGTACATCTGTGTGTGTGTGTGTGTGTGTGTGTGTGTGTGTGTGTGTGTGTGTGTGTGTGTGTGCACGCACATATGAGTGCGCACATGCATGTGTCTTTATGGGTGTCTCTCTTAATTTCCATGTATACATGTGTATCATTCTCACTGCACCTATATGTCTCCATGGTACTCTTTCTTGGTGTTTGTATATACATGACTGTGAGTCTCTGTATATCTATTTGTATGCAAGTATGTCTAGCTCTGTGTGTGTACGTGTGAGTGAGTTAGTGTGTATAACATAACCAAGCCAAGGAAATGTAGTTTTCCAGTCTTAAGGGTAGGAAACACTTTCCTTAAGAAAGAACAAAACACAAAAAGGGGAAAACTAATTGTACAGGAATATATATATATATATGTATATATATATATATATATATATATATATATATATATATATACATATATATATATATATGTGTGTGTGTGTGTGTGTGTGTGTGCATATACATATATATAAATATAAATGTATATATACAAACAGCTATACATATATATATATGTGTGTGTGTGTGTGTGTATATATATATATATATATATATATATATATATATATATATATATATATATATGTAACACATATAATATATACAAACACACACACACACATTTCTGTTGAGAAGACATTATAAATCTTTTAAATAGTTAACTTTTTAAAAGTAGTCAATCGACAATATGAAAAAATATAAAAAAAGATATGTACTAATAATAAAATAAAGCACAATTAACAGATAGCCCATTTTTAAGTAGGCTTTAAAAAGAAATAATGGACCTTTCAAAGGTGGGGAGGATCAATTATCTCCCTTGAAGGTCTGTTATTTCCCTTTAATGCCTACTTTGCGGAGCATTATTGCATGATTATTTGTCGTATTATGTTCCCAAGACTTGTGCCAGATGCCCCAGTGATGTGTTTCTCACATAGTCTCAAACACAGATGGATCAGATGTTAACTTGTAGACCAGAGATCATGTCTAAGTAACCTACAAGAAAAAAAAAAACAGTTAATGAGGTTTTTCTACACATATCAAGTTTTCCAAGCATATGATTTTTCTGGTAACAAATCTTTGTCCTCTTTCAAGTTATCTCAAGTGCTTTCTTTGATGGCTGCAAAATACAGCATATTTTTAATTATCAGATCAGTGAAATATAAAGTGTCACAGTGATCTTTCTGGTGTGACATGTCCTTTAGAAGTAAATGAGCTAAACTATATGGGCCGGATTCACGAAGGCTAACACGGAGTCTAAGAGTAGTGTAAGACTCCATGTAGCCTTCGCGATCCAGGAACAGCCCAAAGTCCGTGTAAGAGTTAGTCTAACACGGCTCTTACACGGAGTGGCTAAGCTAATCAGCCCACTTGCAGCCGAATAGCATGCAAATGAGGCTGATTAGCGATCCAGGAAGCCAAGAACAGCCCGTGTAAGAGCCGTGTTAGCTGCAGAAATGTACTCAGTGGACAACCGAGTACGTTTCTGCAAACACGGCAATGGAGCCATGTCAGCTCCAAATAAAGGGTGCATATGTTATAGGCAGCATGCCAATGGCCAAATATGTGGCCATTGGCAATGCAACCCCATGCAAAAAAATGAAAATTATAATTATTTTTTTTTCGGCAATTGCCGATGTGTAAACCCAGCGCAGCCCCACGCGGGCTGCGCTGCATAAAACATGAAAACGAAGGTTTTAAACCTACAAATGTAGGTTTTATGCAATATATGGAATGTCAATGGAGGGACCAGCATGGGAAAACCAACATGGCCACCGTGTAGTGGTTGCCAAGGGGGGAAGCCAAGTGTAAGAGATGTAACTAAGCATTAGTAGGCAATCTGATGCAAATTAGGGTAAGGATACTGAATACCACTGTCACATAGTAAATGAGCACAGTCTGAGTAGTGTAAGAGTTACAGAAGGGGAGGAACAGAGTAGGAGATAGGTGACATCACAGGGGGGAATGGTAGAAAGGGATAGAAGTCATTGGAGGGTAGAGTTACATGACAGATGTCAGACAGATATCAAGGAAGGAGGTGTGCCCCCAAGTAAACATGAGAAAGCCAAGAAATGGAAGGTGTGCACTGTTGCCTACACCAAGGTTTCTTGTTGGACGTATATCTTGCGTGTGCGCGCCGTGAAGCGAGTAAGCGGTGCGTGCGTGTAAGGCAGTGTCTTGGCGTGTAAGGCAGTGTCTTGTGGCGTGTAAGGCAGACTGAGCATGTGGGAGCGTGTTGGGAGATGTTTAACACTGTTTGCGCTGGCGCAGCGTTCCAATCGAATAAGCAGATTCTGAACTGTGTGTAAGTGTGTGTGCGCGTGTAAGCCACTGTGGCGTGTTTCTGCTGGTTTGCACACGGCCCCACCCTGAGGAAACAGAAAGGAAAAAGGAAACAACAGATGTACTAGGAAGTTAGCAGGGAATACTGCTGGAGCTAGCAGGTGAAAACAATTAGATGCAGGCAATTACACAGGCAGAATACTAGGCCAGCCCAGTACTTAAAACTCTGCAAACAGCAGTGTAGAATGTTTCTCTCAAGAGACACTGCAAGACAGGAGTTAAGTTATCAGAAGTGAAAACTGAAAAAGCTGAACTCAGAGCAGAAATGTTAGGGGCTGCCATAGCTGTCATAATGAGACATAGGCGACTTGCTGAGGGTGGTGACAATGCAGATGGTGCCAGGCAACCCGCAGTGAGGAGACGGAGAAGAGTGTACAGGCCCAGGGTCACCTACCATGGGTTACATGAGCTGGAGATAGTAGAGCGCTATAGAGTGGACAGAGACCACCTGCAGCAAATAGTGGAGCTGTGCAGGCCACGCCTCACACACAGAACCAACAGAGGGGAACCCATCCCAGTGGAAACCAAGGTATGTGTTGGCCTAAGAATACTAGCAACAGGTACCTTCCAGAGACCAACTGGCGATATGATGGGGATATCACAGGCATCAGCTTCCAGGGTACTGCACCAGTTCCTGGATGCCATGTCAGCACATGTCGGTGATCATGTATACTTCCCCAATGCCCGTGAGGTATTGGCCAGCAACATCGTCTCTTCCAGCAAATAGCGGAATACCCTGAGGTACTGGGTGCCATAGACTGCACGCACATACGCATCAAAGCACCAGCAGGAGAGCAGGGTAGGGCCTACATAAACCGCAAGGGCTTCCCCTCCATCAACTGCCAGGTCGTGTGTGATGCCCAGGGCATAATAATGAATGTGTGTGCGGCTGTCCTGGGAGCTACCATGATTCCCACATCTGGCATTTGACGCAGCTGTACCAGACATTTGCCAATGGGGACATCCCACACGGACACCTAGTGGGGCATGCAGGATATGCACTGGAGCCGTGGCTGATGACACCCATCAGAAATGCACACACACCTGAACAGGAACGCCATAATGAGGCACACGCACAAACACGTAATGTAATAGAGCGTGTGTTTGGGCTGCTCAAGTCACGGTTCCGGTGTCTGGACACATCTGGTGGAGCCTTGCAGTACACACCAACTACATGTACCCAAATTGTCATGGTATGTGCTATGCTACATAATATGATCATGCGAAAACAGCTGCAGCAGGATCACCATAGGGCTGGGCCAAACAGCCCCCCACCATCGCCAAGGCCACCACAGGCACAGCGTGACTCGGAGGAGGAACAACCTGAGCCTGCCCCAGTAGGCAGAAGGAGGCGTGCCCAGTATGCCCTGGCTTTGGCAAAGAGGCAATGCATAGCACATACATTGGCTCAGTAGGAACCTTGGGAATGATACCCCTCTCCGACTCACCATATAGTAACAGGGATGCCTAATGTGACACAACCTGCTCACAAACATGTACAGGAAGTGTAATATGTGCATCCGACAGAGGCAGCCCTGCAGCACCACCTGAGGCATGACTGCTGTGTGTCAAGTAATGTAACACCAAGTACCATATGCACACCTGAGGACCCCGTCTAACATCCTACCCTCAACAAGCAGCATGCCACAACAGGACAACGAGATGATGAAGTGCAACAATTACCGAAGTAATGCAGGTAGGCAAAGGGGACGAACTGTGTGCCAGTCTGGGATGACATGCTGAGCATGACATGATGCACCACCTGCCAGGACTGGCATGCACCTATCAGTGCAGGCCGTATGGATACTGGCAAAGGCTGTTGTCATGCACAGTGTGCCCTGAATAGGAAGGTGCAAAACACAAACCTATCTCCATAGGTACCAGAAGGGATAAGAATCAGATAAGGGATAAGGCCAAACAGCAAGATGCATACAGACTAAGCCCACCCAGTATGGAGAATGTTGATAACTGTGCTGTAACCGAATACTGAGGCAAGGCTCACAACAGCACCCTAAGACTACCAGGTTACACCTCATACTGTGCTGTACATCCTCAACACTTGGAACAAGCTACAAAAGGAGGGCGACCAGCAAGAATTGTCAAGGATAACCACACCCCCATGTTGGTACCACCACAAAAAGCAGCAAGGACCAGCCATGCTCAAGTAACAGTGGCTAAAACCGCACACCAGTGTATAGCCTGCTACAGAGTACTGGCCCAACACCAGGAACTGCATCGCGCCCATGCTGGAATACATGAATATATCAAGTCCTCCAAACCACATTATTTTGGGTGACTGCAAATACCCAGACACATAGACTGGGAGCATTATACCAGCTGCAACAGTGTAGGACAAAAGGTCATTGAATCCACAAGCCAAAAGGCCCAGGAACAACATAGCACACCCACAAGAGGGGCAAGCATACTGGATGTGATAATCAGCAACATGGAGTGCGGGATGTCAAGATGAGAAGTGTATTGCACACTGGTAACACCAGACCATATAGTAATCACACTGGATATACAAATCCTGACCACAGTCCCTGTCCGGGAAATCACAGTGGAAAACATGTGCTAAGCATTATTTGCACACCTCCAAAATGATGTGGAATCCATGAAAGGTCCCGTGCAGGTGCAAAATATGGGCCACGCCTCAGAACCTGTAAGACAGCCATTACATGAACACCGCCAGGAATGCTTGGATTATGCAGTCCCAAATTAAAACAAGACACAGTGCCTAAATCTGGCATGGTGGACACCAGCCATAACCAAAACATGCAAGAGAAAGAGGAAGCTACTACATGATAGAGCAAGCATGAACAATGACGTAATTACTGATCAGTAGTATGGCAATATAATCTGTCCACACATGCAATCCAGTAAGGCCAGCACAACAAGTGGAATCTGTGAATCCTGAGGCAATGTTACACCTGCCCCAAGTACACAGACAACCACCAACTCCACCCAAGAAATACAAATATATGTGAGAGATGCAACCATCCATCCAAACCGGAGGCAGAGCTCCCCCAACTCAGTACACCCAAAACAAGTCAGTAGGAGAAGGTAACCACACACACCACAAACACATACCCACGTAGACCTATCACAACTGCAAACCAAACACATAAACACAGACATACATTCCCGGAGGCAGAAATCACACACACAGCACACCAACAGAGGCCAATAAAGCAGACACCCAATGAAACAGCCTCCAAGCATAGCACATGCAACACATAGCACACAAAGCTGGTGTGCCAAACAGTCACAGGCCAGAAGGAGAAACAACATGCCTGATACAGTTGTAATAGGTGACCCCATAGTCAGACACACTGCTGTCCCGCACAGCAGACTGAACAAAGGAAAGGGTACAGTAAGCTGCCTGTAGGCCACCACAATATGCCACATAACAGAAATATGAAGGTCACTCCAAAGCAAACAGAAATATGATGCAGTCATAGTCCATGCTGGTGTGAATGACCCGAGATGTACTGCCCTAGACTACATGTAAAGAGACACAGATGAGCTATCCGATTATGTAGTCCAGGCTGGTATGACACTCACCGTTTGCAGCAACCTACCCTTACCAAGAATAATGCCACAGTAGAAACATGGAATGATCAGTCATAGCAAGTAGCACACTTACTGGTGTCAGTCCAAGGGGATCCAATGTCTGTCAGCTTGGGATGTCATGCTTGACAAGCCATGCAGCTGCCCTTGGGATGGCCTGCACCCGTTACCCTGGGCGTCTGAATAGTGGATAAGGCCTTGGACACCTCCACACAGCCTTTGTAGGCAAGGCTGAAAAGACTGACCCACCACCCGAGAAAACATAAGTGGGAAGAAACATAAGGGAAATGCTGACTGATGCCAGATGTGTACACCCCAATATGCATGCTCCCGAGGCCATCCCCAGCATAGAGAACATCGATGTCTGTGCAGTGACAGAAACCTGCTGCAAGGCTCCTGACAGCACACCAGCACTACCAGGTTATACCATGTACCATGTGTCATGGCCCCAAAACATGGAACACTACATAAAAGGAGGTGAGTAACCATAGGCAGCACAGACACCCATACGTCCAGGTAACTGACAATGCACAAGGCAGTGGAGTTCACCCACATGCAACTAACTGTAGGCAAGACCGCTGTGCAGTCTGTAGTATGCTACAGACCGCACTCTCACACACAATAACCCCCCCCCCAACCGTCCTGAAGACACTGGACAGTATGAATGTCCCACCAAATACCAAACAAGGTACCACGAAATACCACATAGGTGGTAAACCATTATGTATGGAAGGAGTAACCAGGGACCAAGGGACACAAGTGAACAGTAACCTGTTATGTGACACCCACACTGACAATGTGGCTAGGAAGACTGTCTACATGTGACACTGTAGTAGGAAAGGAGTCACATCTATGGCAACAGAGGTCACTGTGCCCCTATACTTTATCCCAATCACACCCATAATCCAGTACAATGCCTCATATGGGATCTACCTTACCTGACACCTGCAGCAGTTAGGAAGACTGCAAAGGTACCTCACCAAGAGGATAAAGTGTCATACATATATGTCATATGCTGCTAGGCTGTAGACACCCCAGCTGACTCCAGTCGCAGACTGCCCACACAGAGGCATTGCATGCCTGTTGTAGGAGGCCATGCCCAACACAGGAGTAATGGACATGCTCCACCCCAGACAACACATATTCATTGGAGCTGCGAAAGTGAGAGATGTCAATCCCAACACATAATGAAATAGGATGTGCCGGTGGGACAGATACATAATCCAGAGGCTCCACACACCCTGGACCAGAATCCCACCCCATGTTAGGCAGAGCCCCTCACTGACACTGTGCAACAGGAATCTTGCCAAGTGGATGGATGATTGTAGAGTTACAGTGGGGGTCTTCACTGTGTCATGTCCAGACAGAGGCACAACTAAGCAAATAATACATGGCCATAATATCCAGATAGCAAGGGGTCTCAAAAGCCACACACACCCTGGCTAGCCTAACAAATGCCCAGGGTGGATAGCCTAGTATGAACCTATGAACCTATGTAGATACAAGTTGTACAGGACATGAAGGATAATCCCAAGGCTTACACAACTGATGGTAGGAGCCATGTTGTGAATTCACAGATATGCCCTGAATCACACAAATACCACAAACACACACACATATTGCCAACATACATCCCGACAGGTGCAGTGCAAACCCCCACACCCCCATTATGCAGAATATCTATCCCAGCAGACTGCTGGCCCCCTGACATAGCAGATGCTGAGGTAACAGACAACATCTCCAAAGCAAAACACACAGCAGCAATGGTATGAGATGGTGACTTGGGCGTAGTGCAACATGGAGTCTAAGATGAATGGAATGCCAAACCACACTACTGCTCAATGTCAGCCGTACCACAGAATATGTACCCAAAGAGCAGTGTACAACAACAGTGGTCCTTCTCAACAAAGGTGTTGCCTGAATGGAAACTGAACAGTACTACCCCAGAATCCTGAGAAGCCCAGATTGCACAGCTATGGAAAGGAGCAGCATGTACCACAGAAATATGGATGTTGGGGACCTACTGACACCGGACCCAACCCAGTGTGGCCTCCTCAAGTGCAGATCCTGCCCCTAACCATGTTGGACTCAATTGAAACAGTCATTAAGGTCATTGATGAGGGCAATGTGCTCCACACAGTGTATCTGGACCTTGCAAAGGCTTCTATACAATACCCTACATGTTCAGTATAGATAGGCTCACCAGTGTAAATATAAACCCACATGTCAGTAGAGGGGTTGCAAACCAGACCAAGGACAGAACAGACATGGTCAGACATGCTTCAGCCATGTCAGACTACAAACCAGATATAACTGGCATCCCACAAGGCTTGGACCTGGTATCTCCCTCGTCTGGTATATATGTCCCATAGGTACAGGCAAACATGGAAGGACTGTGTCCTAACATGTTTGCAGAGGACTACAAACCGCTCACCACATATGATCCACCAGCTGACACATGCATCCCACTAAAGGGCCACATAGAAACAGACAACTGGTGCCATAGCTATGTCAGCAAGCTAAGTGCAGAAATGTGTATAGTCAACCCCCGTGGATATACAGTAAGTGCCCACCAATTACCACATAGGTGTTAACCCATTATGTAGTTAACATGTAATGAGAGACCTGGGGACACAGGGTGATAGATATCCTGCACTGGACAAACATGTGCTGTAGTGTTTACAGAAACATACCATATACCCACCTAATCATGAAGGATGTCAGATCTACATAAGGGGAGGTCATTGTGGCTCTGCAGTCCTCCTGCATCAGTGGTACAATCGACTACAATAGCCCCTGTGGGATGTACCTCAGCAGACACCTCCAGCAACTGTTAAGTCCCCAACAGTACCTCATCAGGAGTATCAATCAGCCTACACACATGCCATGTGTTGCCTGTGTTGCTGGCATCAATAAAAATGCTGCACATAGTACAATCTGAATGGCAGTGAGCTATGCACATGACAGACCTGAACCCCAGCACTGACTTACATAGGACAGGCTGTACTGTGTGATCCATAACACAGAAGCCACTCCCACCCATGAGTGAACCCTCAGCACAGGCTACCCATAGAGTCACTTATCAATCTTCCTCAATAGGAATCCTGATGGGTGGACGGGAGATGGTAGGTTTATCCTGGGTATCACTGTCATGTCACAGGTAGACAGAGGCACAGTATACCAACCATGACATATGTCATGGCAAACTCCCTTACAATGTGTGTTGAAGGACAAACACACTCTCCAACTTGCATTAGCCATGGACTAGGGCACATCGCTAGTGTTTGCAATTGTACACCTATGTTGTGGGATACACTAACAATGTTGGGCAAGCCTGGTGTAAGTAGTGCATATCTGAACAGAATGCAACATGGTCAGATGTACACAACTGGCCCCAACCAGGCTGTTGTGCCCACGATCAAAATGTAAAGCAGTGATAGCAGTAAAGCCCAGGTTACTGTCCACCACAGTCAAAGTACTGCCAGTACACTATACAGTACTACAGTGTTAGGTCAGTGTGAAAGGATGTTGACGACTGCATGCAAAGTATCCCATGCAAACACTGCAGGCACAGTATAATCCTGTTGTGTTCACACACAAAGCAGTTGTACAGTAACTACACAACATGACACACAACCCACAACCATGAGCGGGTGATAGTTTGTGAAGTTCACACACATCCACAAATGTGGTGGGCTGCAGAGTCCAACATATGGAATGCTCACACTGGGCATGCTCACACACTTTGACAACATGCCATGGGAAGGCTGAACTGGGCATGCTCACACACTTAGTCCAGATCTTGGTTTAGCAGTGGGACACACATATCTGGTATTGTTATGTGTCATGCCAGGAACCAACCACATTACAGCAGTCTGCCCAGTGCACACAGTTAAATGACTACAGAGACATACGTGATATAGTGGATCCCTCCCATATGCAAACGGTTTCCACAGATGCAGAGGTTGTTCATACCAACAGGGAATGCTATGGCAATAAAGATATGCAAACAGTCTATCAGCAACAAATAATGTGCACTTGACAATTAAACATAATGGTGTAGAGGTCAACACTAGGCTGTTTGCCCTAGGGAATGACAGCTTAGCCATAGTGTGCTTGGTGTTTGCTTCCCCACAGGATGCACATTCCCCTTTCCAAACACAGATAATGTCAGCACCCTAGAAGTACAGCAGGAGAAATGAAACTTCCCAGTAATCCGAATAGCGCGCTCCGCTAATGCGTCCGTCTCAAGTGTCATGACATAAGTAGATAGGGGTTCAAATCCTGCAAGTGCTCAGTGTGTGTGTGTGTGTGTGTCTGTCTGTCTGTGTGTGAGGTTGGCGTGTGTGTAAGTCTGTGTGAGGGAAATGTCCCTTTTGGCAAATAGGAAAAGACACTACAGGATGCACATTCCCTTTCTAAACACTGCTGATGTCAGCACCCTATAAGTAGAGCAGGAGGAAGGAAACCTCCCAGTAATGCGAATAGCGCGCTCTGCTAATGCGTCCATCTCAAGTGTCATAACATAACTAGGTAGGGGTTTGATTCCTGTGAATGGCAAGTGTGTGTGTTTGTCTGAGGGGGGTTAGTGTGTGCTGGAAATGTCCCTTTTGGAAACTGGGTGAACAGACTACAGGATGCCCCTCCCCTTTGCTAAACACTGCTGATGTCAGCACCCTATAAGTAGAGCAGGAGAAAGGAAACCTCCCAGTAATGCGAATAGCGCGCTCTGCTAATGCGTCCGTCTCAAGTGTCATAACATAACTAGGTAGGGTTTTGATTCCTGTGAATGGCAAGTGTGTGTGTTTGTCTCGGGGGGTTAGTGTGTGCTGGAAATGTCCCTTTTGGAAACTGGGTGAACAGACTACAGGATGCCCCTCCCCTTTGCTAAACACTGCTGATGTCAGCACCCTATAAGTAGAGCAGGAGAAAGGAAACCTCCCAGTAATGCGAATAGCGCGCTCTGCTAATGCATCCATCTCAAGTGTCATAACATAACTAGGTAGGATTTTGATTCCTGTGAATGGCAAGTGTGTGTGTTTGTCTGAGGGGGGTTAGTGTGTGCTGGAAATGTCCCTTTTGGAAACTGGGTGAACAGACTACAGGATGCCCCTCCCTTTGCTAAACACTGCTGATGTCAGCACCCTATAAGTAGAGCAGGAGAAAGGAAACCTCCCAGTAATGCGAATAGCGCGCTCCGCTAATGCGTCCGTCTCAAGTGTCATAACATAACTAGGTAGGGGTTTGATTCCTGTGAATGGCAAGTGTGTGTGTTTGTCTGAGAGGGGTTAGTGTGTGCTGGAAATGTCCCTTTTGGAAACTGGGTGAACAGACTACAGGATGCCCCTCCCCTTTGCTAAACACTGCTGATGTCAGCACCCTATAAGTAGAGCAGGAGAAAGGAAACCTCCCAGTAATGCGAATAGCGCACTCTGCTAATGCGTCCGTCTCAAGTGTCATAACATAACTAGGTAGGGGTTTGATTCCTGTGAATGGCAGGTGTGTGTGTTTGTCTGAGGGGGGTTAGTGTGTGCTGGAAATGTCCCTTTTGGAAACTGGGTGAACAGACTACAGGATGCCCCTCCCCTTTGCTAAACACTGCTGATGTCAGCACCCTATAAGTAGAGCAGGAGAAAGGAAACCTCCCAGTAATGCGAATAGCGCGCTCTGCTAATGTGCCCGTCTCAAGTGTCATAACATAACTAGGTAGGGGTTTGATTCCTGTGAATGGCAAGTGTGTGTGTTTGTCTGAGGGGGGTTAGTGTATGCTGGAAATGTCCCTTTTGGAAACTGGGTGAACAGACTACAGGATGCCCCTCCCCTTTGCTAAACACTGCTGATGTCAGCACCCTATAAGTAGAGCAGGAGAAAGGAAACCTCCCAGTAATGCGAATAGTGCGCTCTGCTAATGCGTCCGTCTCAAGTGTCATAACATAACTAGGTAGGGGTTTGATTCCTGTGAATGGCAAGTGTGTGTGTCTGTCTGAGAGGGGTTAGTGTGTGAGGGAAGTGTCCCTTTTGGCAAATAGGATAGGACACTACAGGATGCCCATTCCCTTTTCTAAACACTGATGATGTCAGCACTCCATAAGTATAGCAGGGGAAGAGAAAACCCCCAGTAATGCAAATAGCATGCTCAGCTAATGCGCCTGTCTCACGTGTCATAACAGTCAGATAGGGGTTTGAATCCTGCAATTGGCTAGTGTGTGTTTTTGGCTGAGGGGGGTTAGTGTGTGTGGGGACAATGTCCCTTTTGGTAACTAGGTGAACAGACTACAGGATGCACATTCCCCTTCTACACACTGTTCAGCAGACGGCCATGGCTCTGGCACAAGTTGTCTGTTGCTATGATGCCCCTTTGGAAGATGCTTGTGTCAGCTGGGGAGTCGATTATGGTGTCCAGTTTGCAGTCATCTGCATATTTGGACAGCCACAGTTCATCCGTGTTGGCCTGTACCTCCAATAAAGATGTACTTAACAAGAGGGTCCCAGGACTGAGCCTTCTGGGACACATCCTGTAACTGTTATGGGGTCTGGCATGGCTCCAGCAATGCTAACCATGTGGGTTCTGTTCTTGAGCCACTGTGCAATCCATCTAATGACATAGGGGCTCATATTTAAGCTGGTGAGCTTCCCTAGAATGCCCAAGTGGGGTATTGTTGCGAAGGCGTTTGCATGGTCCAGGTAGGCTGTGTGAACCACCTTCCCCTCGGCAATGGCCTTGGTGACTGTAGCAAAGAAATCAACCGGGTTACACCCGGTAGTGCTGGTGTGCTCTCAGTAGCCCTGAACCAGGCATCTGTTACTGCACACATATCGGTGTTTCCCATGCAAAGGAGTGTTTTGGGTGCATGCATCTGGAGGTTTAGACATCTGGCATTGGGTAGCATTGCTCTTAGTGTCTTATCCCTTGTGATACCTATGAAGGTGGGTTTGTCATGTGAGCCCTGCCTAACATAGGCACTATGGGGTAGCAAGAGGCTTTGCCAATATCTGATAGGCCAGGGGTGACAGGTGCAGGCTGTCCCTAGCAAAGCAGGTAGTTCAACAGGAGATGGATGTGTGAAGGTGTAGTGCCTGTGACTACTTAGCAGTAGCATATATGACTGCTCACGTGGACACATGTCAGGCAGGTCATATGCACTGTGTCACAGTCAATGTACATGTGAACAGGTCAAACAGTGGCAACCTCTCAAGTGGGACATGGCCATACATATAGCAGGCTACACAGATGGCACTAGGAGTCCACAGAAGCTCTATAACTATGCATTGCAGGTGTGATCGGTATTCCAGGGTAATTGCAAGCAAACATGCATGCAAACAAAGGTACAGTGAACAGGGCTCCATGTAGTCCATTGTACAACAAACAAGCTGTACCAGTTCCATAAGGTAACACTGCACATATGCAGGTGCTATGCACATGTACATGGAAATACACTGGTCAGATGGCCAGGGTCCAGTCTCAGTGCACACAAGTGTACGGAACATGCATGTACTGTCAGGATGTACAATAACTGGATATAAACCCATGTGCCCATACCTGCAGTAATACACATGTCAAATAACAGACACCGATCCTTCTCTCAGTGGTGCCATACTTAGTAGGATGTATGCTCCCTGGCCTGCCACCACAGTATCCCTGACATATATGGGGACTCTCCCCCCTGTGACAGTTCGTTATGTGTGTTGGTGCTGTCTAGCATGGTATGAGGTGTGTGCATGCAGTGCTAGTGTGCACCTGTGTGTCCTGTACCAGTTGTGTAGTTCTGCACACATATCAACATCCTCACACATCTGCATTGCAGAGTCTAGTGTGGCCAACATGCCACTTGCAATTTACATGTCCATCATTGTGTATTACTACATTCATTACCCATCCCCTGTGCTACCTATGTATGTAGGCTGCTGTTGACATCATTACCACTAGTATGCCAACATGTGCAGATGATACACTATGGTACTTACCATGGGTGTAGACAACAGGACATGACAATCACACAAATACTGCATCAGGCATGCTGTGATATACCCACAATTAAATCAGCACACAGTACTGTTCACAACATGATACTATTACTACACATCTATGTGGTCACCCTGTGCATCAGCAACATGTTAACCTGTACCTGCACAGTTGTTACAGACTGCAGGAGGTGGCACAGTTTCATCATATGCACAGGGTGTGAACTTGGTATGCCTGGGTCAGCCACCCATACCACCAATTGACATGTATGTGTATGTGTGTTGGTGAGGGACAGCAGTAGAAGGTGGGGCAGTGTTGATGCAGTGTGTGCGTGTATGCGGTAGCCCTAGGTGTTGTTATTTTGCATGTGTGTATGGATGCACACAGTTCCACCTCATGGCTGCCATATACTGGTGTTTGTGGACAGCCACAGACTGTACCCTGCCAGGTCATACAGATCAGTGTCTCTGGCCACGGACACGGTACCTGTGCCTTGCAGGGGTGCTACGGACCGTATCTGGTACCAACCCAGACTGGGTACTGTCATCAGAAGCGGGTGTTCGCTGACTGGACACAGAGCCCTGTCGGCCCTGGCCAGAGCCACGTGCACGTGGTCTCCTGGGGCGGTCTGATGACAGCACAGACCCAGCATTGCTGGGGCTGCTGCTGGCACTACGGGGGCGGCCGCGGCCCTGTTGTCGTCCACGCCGACTGCCAGCTGCTGCTGTTGCTGGCATACGGCCACGTCGACGACGCAACCGCCCACCATCACCCTGGCTCATGGACATGTAGTTGTGGAGCCGGTGTAATATGTCCCCACAACGTCTGTCTACGACGTCGGTGAAATCACGGATGGCGGCCGCAATGTCACGCATACCGTCGGTCATGGCTGTGCGACATGATGTCAGCTCCCTCAGACCCTGTCTGGTGTACCGTTCCATACGTGACTGTGCCTGCATGACAGTCCGAAACATAGCTGAGGTTGTAAGTCCTCTGTGGGCACGTCTGCCAGGGGCAGTACGCCCATGGATGCTCCCACGAGAACCCCTGGACATCTGTCTGTGTGGTACCATCTCTGGGCCATGCCCATGGCTGCTGTGTGGGGAAGCATGTGCCGCAGATACCACATTACCCTGGTCAATGCCCACTGTATGCTGTCCATCACCTAGGGACAGTGGTGACAAGGGGTGTATTGGCAGGATAACTGTGCGCATGGATGGTGTCGACAGCTGTGTACTGTCAATTGGCTGACCAATGGCGGACCCTGGCATACCGTCCTGTGCCACTACACCAATGTCATCAGTAGCAGTACCCATGGCACCTGACTCAGGTTCCCTGCTAGATAACACCAGAGCAGCAACAGAACCTGTGGGAAGGAAACAGGAAACACAGTTTACAATGTCTTCACACTGCCAGCGATGCACACATGCACAGGTGCACACATGCACACATGCACACATGCACACATACACACGTGCACACATGCACACATGCACAGGTGCACACATGCACACATGCACAGGTGCACACATGCACACATGCACAGGTGCACACATGCACACATGCACATATGCACAGGTGCACACATGCACACATGCACAGGTGCACACATGCACAGGTGCACAGGTGCACACATGCACACATGCACACATGCACAGGTGCACACATGCACACATGCACACATGCACAGGTGCACACATGCACACATGCACACATGCACAGGTGCACACATGCACACATGCACACTTGCACACATGCACACTTGCACACTTGCACACATGCACACGTGCACACAGTTTCACACAATTGAACAGTACTCAGTATGCGTGATATTGACACACAGACACAGACACACCTACATGCATACAAGGGGCACCACTAAGTGTGCCAAAAGGTACTATTACTACCAACATCTTTACAGGTAAAGTAAATAGACACTCACCAGCATGGATAGGCTGCAATGCAGTGATACCAGAGGGTCCTGCAGACAGGAGGAAACTAATGTTAGTGGGCACAACTGTGCCAATATTACTGAGTATGATACAGGTCAGGAGTACCACAGTCGCCTTTCAAAGGTCTGCAGCTAATATTGCGGATATCACACTTGCACATTATATACTATGGTTGCAGCTACAAACAAAGGACACACCACACACATGCATTAACTACCAGTGTACAGAACAGTCAACTACACATGTGACATATTACCTGCACGTTCAGTGTCCTGCTGCTGTGCGGCTCCAGCCTCCATCATGACGCATGTCTGCTGCTGTTGTTGTTGCAGGTGGACTGGAGCCACTACACTCAGGAGCAGTCCCTCCAGTCTGGTGAGTGGGGATGTGTAGCCACCCACCACCTGTGGCGACCTGTTGCCTGTGGATATCTGACGACGCTGACGGACATGTCTAATCAAATCACTGCAGTGATGTCGTACCTGCTCATATGTCCTATTATGCATGCCTATATCATTTACCCGACGGACAAGGTCCTGCCACAGTGCAGCCCTCACCTGCTGATTCTGGCTGGTGCGGAAAAGAGTGTTGCATAGTCCCGCACCAGGCTCTGGTGTATCTCCTCATCCTCAGCCACGGAGTAGGTTGCATGTCTTGGGTGGGCCATGTACCTGGGAATAAAGATAACATGGTATCAGCAATCTATGTTGGCAGACCTTGGCACACATACTACACATGCTACTTGACTGTCATGATACCACATATCACACATATGTAGCAGCTGTCTGTCTATTGGTGGATACACATGTAGATGGCCAGGTATCACTGCTCGGCCAGCAACTGTTGTACAGTACCTGCCAGGCTGCACGACATACTACTGGACACCAGCAGTCAGAACACCAATTCAGGTGAGGTGCACCTCCTCACTCTGTGTGTTTGTGTCTAGGTACTGTATGGCATACATCGGCGACTACTGTGGGCTGACAACACCCTGCTTGCCCTGGATATACATATCCCACCTCCACCACCAGCACAGATGGCTACAGTGCACAACATTACAGATACAGACGTCACACTTTGTAACACTGATATGGTATCCTTACAGCCCACTGGGCCAGTGTCAGAGACAACACACAATGCTGACCCCTACACAATTGCTTTCTACAGACATCTCCAAGACCGCATGGCTCATGCAGTCCCATATATGTCCAGGACACTGTCCACAAAGGGACATAATCCTGTCTGGCGAACCCCAGCCATATACTGATTGTATTACACTTCATGTAGGCTACTACGAGACAGAGCATCAGTCTCTGAAGGGAGGGTATGTCTGAGCAGCACTGGTAAGGATCTACTTCCCATCACACTGACTACATGGGCAATGTTGAGTGGGACGTCAAGCGTGATACTGCAGATGACCAGGAGGCCCACCTGACCTATTTAGCGACCTGGTCAGGAACCATCCTCTATGCCCATGGGTAGTACACTACACATATTTCACCTACACCACAGCTAGACGACATTGTGGCGGACAGGGTCAGTGCAGGTGTCACCCCCTCCCCCTGTATTAAGGCATGGTTATCCCTGCTGACCCTAACCTCAAGGTCATCACAGTTATCCAGGTGAGAGACACCCACAGGTGAGCAGAATACACGACATGGACGGGACCTGCTGGTATCCCCAGTTGCATGCTACATACCCTCTGACAGGCGCTAAACACACATATAGAGGTGCTATGTTACACTACCTTGACTACAGGGTATGTACCTGTACACTGGCGCACAGCACCAGTGGTTCCACTCCATGCAGGAGGCACCTCACCATACCAATACAATACAACACAATACATGACATTGTAATACAATACTATACAATATGCTAATGCCCCCGTGTCTGCAGCAGCGTACTGTTCTGCTAACCTGACAATTGTGACACATGTGGTGTGATGGTACCTGCCGCCGTCACAGTTACACAGGGTGACACATATGGCATATTACCTATCTGAGTGACATGCAGCAGGGGTATGTGTGACATGTACACATGGGGAGTCTCGCATCGTAACACTGTGTGATTTGTTGCAGGGTGTGTCCTGTCTGTGAGTCTGAACCCGTACCTACACATGTGCACTACATTGCAGTGGCACAGACGACACACAGCAGACAGGTAGGTTGTGGATGCTGGGCAGTGGTACAATGCCTGTTGGACATCTGTCATGGGTGTGACCTCCATATGTGCATCTGGGGGTGGTAACCTGTACGTGGGCGGCATATGTGTACTCTGTGGTGTTGACAGTCACTGTGCAATGGTACTGTGTTTGGGTGCATTGTCACCGTGTTGTACATGTCACTGTGTCCTTCTACATATCTGTTGCTGTCATGTGAGGTCCATACCATGGCATACATTACGTGCTGTGGGGGGTACACCGACCTACATGTCCATGCCTGGCTGACCATGTGTGCGGACACATACCATGTGCAGCTATTCCAGGGATAGTGTGCCACTGTGACTATCATTGGGGCCACTATTGTACACATGTCTGACCCTGGCCACCCCTGACACATGCAGTGGTGGGCGGACACTCATTTACATGGTGGTTACCTGTGTAGGTGATCTGGACTGTGGTATGATACTCCGGATGTGACACTGGTGTTCACTCCGTGCCTTTGTCACCAGGCACCAGTTGCAATACATCTGTACACATGTGCCTCACTCCAGCTCTGTATACATCTCTCTCACTCTCTCTCTATACATATATCTATGTATTAAGATATGTCTATATGTCTATTTCTATATACATGTACATATGTGTGTATACATTTGCACATATATATATATTGATGTACATATTCTGCTGTAGATGTGGGGGCGCAGAGGGTGGGGGCGACAGGGGGGGGGCAGGCTGTGTTGCAGGTCAGCATATACAATCATACCTGTAGGTGGTCAGATCAGTCTGTCTATGTATATGCATCTACATATATCTATCTCTGCATGTGTGCATTACATAGATATGTCGCTACAATATTCTATCGGCATCTGTCTATGTAGTCCTACATCTCTCTCTCTCTATGTATGTATACATATATGCATATCATATGTATATATATACATATAAGATATATACACATACATATGTTGACATAACTACATAGCCATATGTTGGACAGGTATGTCAGCATATATGTCTACCTTACTGTATACACACACTAACATACTGCTAAACATACACAGCTGTGTAATCTAAATAGTACATGGCAGTACAACCTACAATCAAACGACATATATATGTGCACATAGATGCTCACACATACAACTGTATGTACAGCCTTCACTGATAGGTGCTGTATATCCCCTGCCCATTACACATCTTCATATACATATGGATACAGCCCAATAACACATATGGAGGGTTCGCAGTATGTACACCTTGATAGTATTACTTTACAGTACCTGTGTTTGTCACAGCTGTGTCTCGCGAATGTCTGTCTCTCTGTCCTGCTGCTCCGATTCACAGTTGCAGCTTCCAGGTAGCTGTTGCTGGGGATTGCTGTCTGTCTGCTTAGTTGCAGTCTAGTTCTGGGTGTGGTTCTCTCTCTCTCTCTCTCTCTGTCTCTCTGTCTCTCTGTCTCTCTTTCTCTCTCCAGGTGCAATGTAATTATTGCATGCGTGGACATGGAATACAGCATACTTTTGTAGGTATCTGCATATGCCCATGTGATGGCCTCTGCACCAATTGTTAGCCAGCATTTGCTAATTGCATGCAGCCTGTTGTGTACTGATTGCAGTTCTCACTGTGATTACAGAACTGTGCTATAAAAGGGTGTGAAATAGGCGTAGCCCTTTCAGATGTTAATGGCAGGGACCATGCTGTTATGCTGTGGACAACATTCTGTGAGTGTAAAGGTTGGTATCTCTAACTTTACTCGGTGGGTTGTGGGTTAACATTCCTCCATTCATTTCTCCAGTTTCCTGTACTGACTGTGTATGTACACTAACAACTACTACTATTGTTGATGTGTGCATGTGTGTGTGTGTGCTTTCCTTTCACCTTTGCTTGCACTCTGTTGCTACGTCTTCAATAGTTGCCCTTTACTGTCAGTACTGGTGTGCCTGCTAGGTGTCTTGACTGTTGTGTGCTGCTGTAGCTTTCCTATTTCCCATGTACATTCACACCCTGGAATGCTTGCTATATCTGCTAGGGTGTTACAGCATGCAGTGTGGTCTGGCCATGGTGTGGGCCTTGACATCTATTAGCATATGTGGGTATGCTGCTGAGCAGGCCCCAGAGGCTTTCAGGTTCACCAGTTATGTGCCTCATGGAATGGTACATATCAGTGGGGTGCACCCATTAATATGTCTGGTATGCTGCAGTTGTCACTGTGGGTTAGCATGAGCATAGGTATTACTACACGTTTTCTGCCATGCGAGTGGTGAATACTTTCTGGACTCCATAGTTACCATTGCATGTGTTACACCTTTCTGCCTACTGTTTGTACATTTCACATGGGGTCTGTGGGGCATCCCTGTAAGACATTCACTGTTGCTATGTCTAGGTTCTTAACTATTCAAATATGGTGGTGTTGCACCCGTCATGTGTACAGATATTTGCAGGCTGTCCACATGTCTGCCTCATAATTTGGTCATTATCTCATGCACACCTTTATCTGGCAGGTCAGTCTGGGCTCAAGTCAGAATATGGTGACAAACATTCAAGTTCAGACTACATACCCTTCCAAACATCCCACAAGGTGTAGACCCTGTTACTTTCTGAACTGTCTGCATTTGTTGTAACTTCATTTGTAACGTGTCCCTGGTTTTGGGCCTTTGCTCCACATATTGTATTACTTGGTCCGGATGTGTTCCTGTAAGAGGTTGTGGGGTATGGGCAGTGCATATCCTGCTGTGAGTATGTGTGTGTCTTGCAAGGTGCTATGGTGACATTATTACCTACTAGCTTCCAACTAGCATGGCTGTTTCTGTTCACACACTACTATTATGGAAATCCACCAGTTTTGTTTGTGATTCTACATGTCATGCTTTGTGTACTACACATCTATATTCCCTTTACATTCATTCCTACTGTTAAATGATATATTTACTTTAGCACAGTGTTTCTATGTAAGAGTCATGGCTTAGTGGTAAGACATGCAGACTATAGTTGCCAAGGTCCTGGGTTCGGGACTCACAGTGGGATTTTATTTTTCTTTTGAACTGAGTACGGGACCTGTCAATCAAAGTGACTAAGGCACTTTTAAGCAGTTGTAACCAGGTTAGCGCTGGTTTGCGCGGAGCTCACGCATGCGCACTGGCGGTTAGCTCCGCGCACACAAGCGCACACCCGCTTACAACCGCTTAAACGTGCTTACTCTTGCGCACACCCGCGCTATTTTCTTTGAAAGAAAAGCGGGGAGACAGGAAAGTGGTGAAAAGGGGTCACAAAGAGGGTAAGACAGTAGGGAAACAAGCTTGGGATGTGCAGGAGGGATGTAGGTAAGGCCCATAGCTGCCCATTTCTTCAGCAGCAACAGCTGTGCATATGTATGTAATTTGGTGTGACATTTGAAACCTTCCACCCCTGAGAGAGGTGTCAGGACAACAATAATACCTGTTGTACAGCCAATTGGAATTGATGGGTTCCATGTCCAGTAGACATGTGTGCGGAATGGGCAGCTATGTATGGGGCGTAATTTTTTTGTGGGTACAGAGTGCCCTTTTTTTTTTTTTTTTTTTTCAGGTGAGAGTGGTATGTCAGGTGAAGGTAGTCGGTACAGCTGGGGAGGTAGGTTGGGTAGGTTAACAGACAAGACAAACAAGACACATACAGGGGCGGTGTATGACACGTGTGGGGGGGTTACACAAATGACGGGGACGGAGGTTGGGATGTCCAGAGCCCATGAGCCCACAGATGGCAACAGTGGAACTGATATCCCCACCCATAGGCAGTTGCCACTGTTCCTTCACTGCCCAGGGCGGGGCTGTGCTGGGGGCTGTGTAGGCGGGGCAACGGGCAAGCCCGTTAGTTGCGCCACCCGTGCCTCGAGCTGGCGTAGGGGCTCGAGGACAGAGTCCCGAATCTCCCTACGCACCACAGTCCGAACGCTATGGAGGGTGAGTGGTGGATCTCCTCCGGCCACACTTGCAGAGGGGGGGCGAGCCCGTCCTGCAGCGCTTCCACCCGCAGGTGGCACAGGGCCACCGGAGGAGGGTCCGGACTCGGCACTAGTGCCAGGTGCACTCGCCAGCTGAGGTGGGAGAGGTGGGTCCGCCGGAACCCGCCTTCCCTGTCGGTCTATGTTTTGCATTATGTCATAACAGTTTGGGTTAGTGACATATAAATACCATTCACAGTTAGTTTTAACAGCATGCATTAGTATTCCCATTAACCACACAACCAGTTATTCACACCATTAAACAGCGTGCATAGCACATGCATAATTTCAGCAGTAATACACAGTCCAACAACATGCAGGGTTGGTTGATGGCAACAGGCCATCGGGTGTGGATGTATGAACAGGGTGGATGCATCAACAGACATGCAAATATATATGACCCAACAGGACAGATGTCCAGGGGTGGTAATTGTGATTGCACATACCATTTTCCGTGGAATGGGTTATAGATGGTTAGAGGGTGGGGTAAATCAGACATATTATTAACACCTTCAAATACAACCACATATGCTGTACATTTATAATAGCTACAGTTATATACACACTACTGTTCTGACTACAGTGTCCTATATGTTAACTACTTAACCTTGCAAATGGGACTGTTACTGCAACATAAGTCTACATTTTATTGCTGTTCATACACAAGTCATATCGAAATTTGTGCAGATACATCTCCTGTTAACTGTTCTTTGTATAACTGTAGACAGGTGTGGATGTTTGGGATATCAGACAGTCATCCTATCTGCATATTTCAGACTGGGAGCAGCATATCCAGATTTTGGTGTACACATTCCACATGCAGCAACACTTTGAACAGATGTTTCTGTTTGGTTTTGGGTCTCACATGCATTTAATTATGTCCTGACTGCAGTATACTTTATTCAGGGGTTATTACTACTGTAGTGCTGTATTCCTGACACTTTCTCACACTCTCTCACTTGCTTTCATGTTACTATTCAGACTGGTACTTCTAGGCTTTATTGACATGTTTTAACAGATATTATTGCAGTTCTTTCCAGCACTCTCACTTCTGTCATGTTTCAGTATTTCCACAGGTATACATCTCACACAGGTGGATTCATCCTCTTCTGCAGCTATACTTTACCTGCTGCTGCTGTTTGTGTACTATTTTCTTACAGGCAGGGCAGTTTTATTTACAAATATGTGTTGGACAGTCTCATGATTAGTTTCATCTTACAGGCTGGGAACTGTTGTAATCAGGCAATACTTGCATAAACTTTCACACTCTGTGAGTTGCAGATTTAATTCCTTCCTGACTACACTGCACTCTTATGCTAACTGTCATACATTTATATATCTTTACAGTTACTAGTAGTGGATTACTGACCTGCCTGGTGGCGCAACCGCACCAGCCTATCAGCATAGGCTCTGCGGTTCGCAGAACGGACACCTGCAGCTGTAATATAAATGAAATAATATTGGAATACACATCTCCATGATTTCAGGTAGTTTAACTTTCTACAAACATAATTAATTTATACTTACTCAGTGGTGGGGCGTTGGGTGATTGCCAGGCCTCCTGGATCCAACGGTTCAGTTGGTCCTGCTTACGTCTCTTCAGGTCCGCATGGTGGTGACGGACCTGCTCACATGTCCTAGGAATTCCTGTGGCACTGGTGAGTTCATGAGCCAACTGGTCTCACGCCTCAGCCTTGTACGCTCCCCAAAGGACCTGGCCCTGCATGAGTTGGGCCTCATGGTTATGGACTAGGAGCCAGGCCATGTACCTGGACTCCTCAACACCCCACCTCTGTGCTCGGAAGCGACTACCCTCACCTACACCTGACATTCTAACTGCAGGTCTGTTCTACAATCGTTTATGCTGTGTATTCCCGCCTATGGGGCTTATATAGTCCGTTTTTCCGCACATATCTGTGATTGGCCAGTTTGGAATTGTATCAACTTCAGTAAACCTGCATTGTCATGCTGTAGTTTGTATTCATTCCTATATATGAGCTGATATTGCATTTCTATGAACTGCTGTCATGGCTTAGTGGTTCTGTACCTTGACTATGGTGTATAGTATCCTGGGTTCAAACCTGGCCACTGCTTTTTATTTTCAGGACTGTCTAGACATGTTGAGGGGTGTGTCTGTGTAAAGGCATTTTGGATACGGCTTGCTCACCGTTGCCCGTCGGTTAGCTTCGTTTGCGGTGCACAGCTCGCGCAAGCGGGATCTGCCGATTTAACACTTATTTGGCTATTGGCGCATATGCTTAGCGCAATTAGGGGCACATATAATTAGCGTGGTAAACCACTGCTCGGCTACAGGCACTCATTTTGCACCAGTTAAACCTATGCTTATCTACGGGCACATATTCTCACTCTGTTGAACTGTAGCTCAGCTATGGGCATATAAGGCAGTTTATATTCATCTCTTGGCTCACATTTATTCAATATAAATAGGCTATTACATTGCATTTTACATAGATTCTGGTTTTATGTGTACATATATGTGTCAGGGACTTGTTTCATGCTTATTTTGAGAAAAAAAATTTGTGTTGTGGGGGCTCGAACCATGGATGCCTGCTCTGCAGCCGGCATCTCTACCGCTTCGCTATTGCTTTCTGGCTTATTTTGCATATGTAGTTCTTATCTGCTTTCACGCTGACTGCTAACTGTAGCTGCGCTACGGCGCCAGCGCCTGCAGCGCACTCACAGTTAAACATCTTTACAATTTAAAAAATATTAAATGTACATTGATATTTCTTTTATGTTTAATAGTCTGTAGGGGCATGTGTTGTGTTGTGTTTATTCACATTTCCGTGGACTCTGTTGTGGGTGTGTACTTTGGACACTTTTAGACTTCTGGGGGCGTGTCCGCTTGCAGGGCTCAGCCTACGGACACGCCCCCTACTGTCTTACACGGCCATGTTCGACTTGGGTGTGATTCAGCATGCTCTCATGAATATGCAGAGCATGCTGACATCACTCAGTTTAACTGCAGCCTCCGTGTAAGAGTTATAACTCTTACACGGGGGCTTCGTGAATCCTGGGGAATGTCTTTAACCTTTGACAACCACACACTGGTTAAAGTCTAAGTTGATCTATTACTGTCACAAAATTTTTAAGGATGGCGTACTTTTTTATAATGATTTCACCATTTTATTTTTTATTAAACAAGAAATAACTTTATTAAATTATCACTTAAGACACAGGCAATCATACTTTTATATAAACGAAAACAAACCACTTTGACATAATTTTAGTTGCAAACATTATACATCACATTTAATCTATTCAGTCACTGTCAGTCAAACATTAAGTAGCTCATTCAAATCCTGCCTTCTTTTAAACCTCACTCCTCGTCTGCATGTATTGTTCCCACAAGTTCATTTTTTTATGTAATTTGTTCCCACCCTTTTCTAAAGATTCCATTTCCAGTTCTTTTATCTCTTTTACTATATTAACTACTTTTGGAACTGTTGGTTTAGATTTCCATTTTCTAATAACTGCTTTTTTTGGCAGCCACCATAATTAGACTCAGCAAGGCTTTACTATGTCTAGGCAATTCTGATTCTGTATCATATCTCAAAAATCATTTCCTTAGTTATATCAATTTGCTCACCCATTATTTCTGATAGAGTAATCTGCAGGGACTTTTTAATGTTTGCCAACTCACTACACTCCCAGAAAATAAGTTCCCAATTACCTCTTTCTTCCCCATCACACCTCCAACATGTGTTGTCTACCTGAGGAAAAGTTATTTGGAGTCTAGTTGGGGGTATACACATAACTATGTAAACATTTCTAAGCAAATATCCTAAATCTTCGAGATTTTGTTATATATTTGGGAAATATACATATATCCCCCATTGTTTCTTTGTGAATTGCTTATCCAAGCTCTCTTCTTAATCCTTTCTAACCTCATCTGATTGATTCTTATAGTTATCATGCAATATGTTATATGTTCTACTAATTATTCCATTTTAACAGCATTTTCTGTTCTAGATTCTACTAAATACTCTACTAGTGCTGGTCTTTCACTTAGGATCCAGCTATTTATTTCTCTTTGCCTTTACTCTGATATCAATCCCTGATAGGGAAGACAATCTCTAGCCTGCAGTCCAAATAAATTATTGGCCTCTTCCCATTCTATTACCTTTCCCTCTCTATTTATTTGCTCCCAAAACCTTGGTTCTTTTGCTAATTTTCTTCAATAAATCCCAGCCCCCTCTTGCCTATGATTTGTATCCCTAATTGCAGTAAACCCTATTGGCAGAATCTCATTTCTCCATTCTCATGTTGGCTTAGTTCTTAGAATACTTTCTGCTACTTTATTAATATAATATAATATTTTATTTGGTTGATCTTATTCTCCTTGAGGATCTGCATCCAAAGGCCTAGTTTTTCCTTGTTTCTTGAGTTTCCCTCCTGTTTCATCATAATGATAGGTTTCTACTTGTGCTATGCATAGGAGCCTTAATTGTCTAGCTCTGAAATTGGTCTATATTAAATCGACACATAACTGTCGAAATCCAAAAACAGCAAAGGATGAAAAAAGCAAAAATTACAACATCAAACGTATTCCCAGAAGCAACAATGCCATACAGGTAAGGTAAATCTAACAGAACAAACCTAAGGCAAAACTCTTTTTAAAACATTTTTGCAGTGGGGAAAGCCCCCCTGCACACCCCACACCCACTCTTCTTAAATATACCAACTCCGAGACCGCACTACAGTGAGGAAAAATATTTATTTCCTCATCCCCACGATCAACCTGCTGGCCAAAAAAAGAACGTTCAACATTCCGAATTCACTTTTTCGCTCTTCGCTGTTTTAGGACTTCGACATTGATGTGTCGATTACTTTGTATTCGTGAAAGTAAGCTTTTGCAATGCTAATATAGACCCCTCTGAAATACCCCTTCAAATTGGGTAATCCTAGACCTCCTTGTTCTATTGGAAGAATCAGCTTATTCCAGTTGACTCTTGCCGTTTTCCCCTCCCAGATACAATTCTTCAGTTCTATTAATTGCTATCTACAACTTCTCCTCTGGTTGACAAAAATATGCATGAACTGTGTATAAAACTAAAGGGACTGAACATTTTAACTACTTGTATCTTGCTATCCATAGCCATAAAACAGAACTACCAATTTATCAGTTTTTGTGTTATCCTTTGCTTAGTTTCTTCCCACATATCCTTAGCTGCCACACCAGAATCCTTTTTAATCCATACTCCTAAGTACTTAATTTTATCATGTCCCTATAAATATGGATATTGCTAAACCAATTCATGTGTGGGTACATACGTTACAGCTATTGCCTTTGTTTTATCTTCTTTAATTTGGTATCCCAAAACGGTTTGAAACTATCTCAAAATGTTCCAAACATTGACATGTCCTTTCCTGTTATTATCAGGTATAAAATAATATCAACTGCAAATAAAGCCAGCTTTTCTTGACTACCATGCCAATTATATCCTTGAATTTCTGAGTCCCTTATTTTCTTTGACAATGGTTCTAAATATAATGCAAATATCAATCAGGAAATAAATAGGACCCCCCCCGATTCCTCTGCTCAAGAAGAAATTATCAGAAATGTCCCCACCCACTTAAATTCCCACCTCCAATCCCTCATATATCATCCTAATCATCCTTATAATGCTTTCATTGCCCTGCTCATAAAGTTCTAGTTTACTCTGTCAAATGCTTTCTCTGCATCAAGACCTACCAACAACAGTGGTATTTTCTTACATTCTGCTTCCCTCTGGATCATCAATGTTCTGTTAATGTTGTCAAATGTTTGTTTCCCCTCCACAAAACCACACTGATCCACATATATCAATCTTGGCATCATTCTTGCCATTCTTTTAGACAATATACACATAAACACTTTATAGTCATGGCTTAGAATTGAAATGGGCCTGTATGAAGCTGGCTCTGATGGGTCTTTACCCTCTTTACAGCTTTACAGCCAACACCGCTTTCTTCCAGGATGTTGGTGCTTTTCCTCCTTTTAAAATACAGTTAAACAAAATCTTCCAGATCTTTATCAGTTTTTCCCTCCTAGCTTCCAAACTTCCACAGGAATACCATCCATTTCTGGGACTTTCCTGTGGATTGGTTATACATCACCATTTTATCTCATCTAATCCTATCCTGTTAGTAATTGAGCCTCATCTACCTCTAACCTTGGCATATTTAATTCTTCCATGAACATTTCCATTTGTACCTTTTCTTGATTTCCATACTTCTCTGCTTTATACAGACTTCCATAAAATTTCCAAAATATTTCTAGTACCTCTACAAGATTAACTATGAGGATAAATGAAGGATCAAGGGCAAAAATTAAAGCAAGAGAGTTTATCTCTGAAATGTTGTGTCTGAACAGAGGAACCAGGCAGGGGTGTCCTCTTTCCACTGTGTTATTTGCATTACAATTAGAGCCATTGGCAAAAAATAAATAAATAAATATGGGACACAGAAATTCAAAAAAACAGAACTGGTATACTAATCAAGAAAGGTTTTCTTTACTTGCTGACAATATTATTTTATACCTGATAAAACCATAAAATAACATATCAGTGTGGGAGATTTTAAAATAGTTTCACGTCTTTTTGCGATATAAAATTAATGAAGATAAAACAAAGCTATAGCTGTAAACAATGTACTCATACAAGAACTGGTTCAGCAGTACTCAGACAGCAATACAATTAAGTATTTAGGAGTATGGATTACAAAGGATTATGTTATAGCAGGTAAGGATATGTAGGAAGAGACTAAACAAAAGGTAATGCAAAAACTGAGAAACTGGAAGATCTTTTTGATATGACTAGCAAAATACAAGCAGTACAATGTTTTTACTCCTTTTAGCTTTATATACAGGGCAGGTATATTTGTATCAACAAGAAAAGAAGTTGTGGACAGAAATTAATAAGAGATGAAGGATTTTATCTGAGAGGGGAAAAGGGCAAGGGTCAAGTGGGATAAGTTGATCATTTCAATAGCACAAGGTGGTTTAGGATTACCTGATTGGAAGGGATACTTTACACTTAGAAAGTTAAGGCTGATATATATAACACAAACAGAAAGCTATAATTAAAAGTGGAAAGGGATGATGATGAAGCAGGGGGGAACTAAGCAAATAAGATAGTGAGATTTTAGATGCAAATCCTTAAGGAGAACAATAACAGCCATACAGAATATTATATTGATAAGGTACCAGAAAGTATTCCAAGAATTAAGCCAGCATGAGAACAGAGAAAGGAGATTTTGCCAATAGGAAAGACTACAATTAGGGGCACACAGAATAGGTAAGAAGGGGCTGGAATTTACTGGAGAAAACTGGCAAAGAAAACAAGGTGCTGAGAGCAAATAACTAGAGAGGGCAAAGGAATAGAATGAGAAGAGGCCAAGAAGACATTAGGACTGGAGACTAGAGACTGCTTTCCCTTTCAGGGATTAATGCTAAAATATAGGCAAAGAGAAATGTACAGTGGGATCCTAAGTGAAAGGCTTGCTTTGGTACAGTTTTAGCTGTATCTAAAACAGAAGCTGCAGTTAAAAAAGAGATAATCAGTAGGGCACATAAAATATTGCCGGATAACTATAGGAATCAAACAGAGGAGGTTAGAAAAGACTAGGAGGAGAGACTGGATAAGCAATTCACAAGGAAACAATGGGAGGGCATATGTTTGGTTCCCAAACAAGTAAAAAAGCCTAAAAGAGTTAGGATTTTTGCATAGGTATTTTTATACCCGAAGCAGACTCCAAAGTATTTTTCCTCTGGTAAATGGCAAATGTTGGAGGTATGATAGGCAAGAAAGAGGTAACTGGAAACATATCTAGGGGAGTGTAATGAACTGGTAGACTTTAACAATTCCATAAGGAGTACACTGTCAGAAATATTGGGTGAATAAACGGCTGTAACTAAGGACATTATTTTTTTGAGCTGGGACACAGGATATCAATTGCTTAGACATAGTAAGACCAATTTAATTCTAGTGGCTGCCCAAAAAAATACAAGAAAATGGAAATCAAAGCCTAAACTAACTGTATTTGTAGTACTGAATATTGTAACAGAGATAAAAGAACTGGAACTGGGATCTTTAGAAAATGGTAGAAGCCAGATTACACAGAAAAAAATGGAAATTGTGAGAATGTGCAGAATATATATATATATATATATATATATATATATATATATATATATATATATATATATATATATATATATATATATATATATATATATATATATTAGAAGTAAGGGTTAAGGGAGGACAGAAATTCAGCAATTTTTGTAATGTTGGATTGATGATAATTATACAACAGAATATATGTGCTGTACAATGTTTCAATTCCAGATATGTTACCATGGTTTGTTTTCTTTTATATAAATGTATGTTTGCATATTTCTTAAGTGATAATTCAATAAAGGTGTTAAAAATCCATAAAAACTCAAAAAGATTATTTTCTGGGGGGGGGACGCCACCTGCACATCCCTATTGGGAAATTTCACCTTGCTGCACACTCCCTGACTTACATATGCCAACTCTAAGGTTACACAACATTGGAGAAAAACAAAAAAAAAAAAATCCACTGCAGTGAACCACAAACCCACTCTATACAAACAACAACAACCAACAAAAGAAAATAATATTAAATCTACTGAAAGCAGAGTGAATGCTTTATCAAAGTATGGGAAAGCCTATCAAACCAAAGTGATGTATTACTAAATATGTTAAAACCGAAAACGATAGCGATACAGATTCCTAGTCTGTAAATATTTGAAACAGACTGTCACCCACAAAATATAACTCATTATGTACAAGAAGAGATGAGAGGCTAACTGTTTTACTATTACACATTTCCATCCACCCATAACCCTCTTTTTCTTTTTTGCACATGAATGAGAGTGTCATTATACCAAAAGGTGGCTAGCTTTAGCGCACTTGTTCTTCCAGACCATACAGATGCACTTATACCTAAGCCAGTTGAGAGTGACCAATCCATATAGTATCCATAACACATGAGATATAAAAATCCAAATGAGGATCAGATGACAATTCCAATATGTATTACACAAGCTAAACCAACACTCTGAATCAAACAAATATGCAGTACATTAAATATGTAAGTTAAGTACACAAAATAAAAAACATGATTCTATACAGATGCATAATACAAAACAGAGGAAAGGAGTTAAAATGTGGTACTTCGCAAACATAAATAGATAAATAGTGCTATAGATAGTGCATGCATGCAGGAGTGGCAAGATAAAAGGGAAAGCACCTTCTGAGCTATAAAAGGATATACACAAGCTCTTAAATCTTTGCAAGATCCCTTGGCATTTCAAAAGTGTAGGCAAAGAACTTGAAACTGTGAAGGGAAGCAAGTTGATAAGAATTGGTCAGTGCTAGATTTTGATTTAGGTGTTAGATTGTACTGCAACTAAACTACAGCAAGAACACTTAAAGACATGATGTTAATAAAATGAAAAAAATATGAAGCAGTTGTTAAGTAGAAATTAAGACTGTAATCTTTCAATGTAGTGAAAATTGTGTTACACAGGGCTGAATAAAAGTTGGTAAAGTGACACACTATAGATGTACAGAATGATATGGCTACATAAGTGTATGAGATCCAAAAGCAAGAATACAGGGCAAGAAAGACATACAACTTGCATATCAAAAGGACTAGGTATAAAACTGATGTTCGACTTTGTAAACATGGTGTACATACATTAAATGAGTTAACACTGGGCTGTCCAACTGGGGGCGGGGAGTTACTGTCTGGCCCACGACCAGTTTGCGACTTTAAACCTATAAAAAGGACAAATTTTTAATTTTTATAATTAATATTAGTTTTGTTTGCATTTCCAGAATGCATTAACAAATTTTGGCTATCTTAGGTAGGATTCGCCATTTATAAGCAACCTCATTCATTTGTTTTATCTCGCCGATTCTTGCATTGCGAGATTACATTACACGGTCATCACATATCAGTCAAAAACGCCAGTGAGCAGAGAAAGTCGGAGTCTTGAAGTTTCAATATGAAACTATTGTAGTGTACTACAGCTACATGTACTTTAATTTACTTCAGACCATGCAAATCTTGTCTAATTGACGATTGGATAATCATGAATGGTAAGCGTAAGGTCGATGCAGAAAACCATACATTCCAAAGTCGGTGGGAGGAGACATACTTGTTTGCAGAAAATGGTGGTAAGCCTCAATGCAAGTCTGTTTGCAAGTGATAACTGTCGCAAAAGAATATAACTTGAAGAGACATTATGAAACTCACCATAAGGAAAAGTATGACCAGTACACGGATCAAGCCGTTTGATAATTTTTAACGACTTGAAAAGCAAGATGAATAAGCAGAAAGACATTATGCTTAAACCCTCGACCAGCCAAACCCAAAGTGTCATTGCGTCTTATGCTGTCAGTCTTAAATTGGTCAAAAGTAGGAAGCCATTTACAGATGGTGAGATTGTAAAGCATTGTGCAATGGAAATGGCCATAGCATTTGGCGATGAGAAGATAAAAAAGAATTTTGAAACAGTTTCTCTTTCTCATCAGTCAGCAGGAGAATAGCTGATTTTGATGAGTATGTTGAAAAAAAATTGAAAACCATAATTGATCAATGCAAATACTTTTCGTTGGCAATGGATGAAAGTACCGACATTGCTGATGTCAGTGAGCTTGTTATTTTTATTAGAACAATCAATGATAATTTCACCATGAATGAAGAACTATTGACATTTATAATGCACTGACGACAGCAGTGCAAAAGTATGGTGGATTTGAAAACTGCTCAAGCATTACAACTGATGGGGCAAAAGCGATTACGGGCCGTAAAAGTGGCTTGGTAGGACTTTTGCGGCAAAATGGAATTGACTTTGTACACCTGCACTGTATTATACACCAGGAGGCTCTTTACAGCCGTTATGTCAAACTTCACAACGTTATAAACACGATCATAGCCGTCGTCAATATCATCCGTGGCGGCAATAAAGCGCATTGGCATAGGAGGTTTGTGGCATTTCTCTAAGAGTTTGAAACACAGTACGGGGACTTACCTCCTCACCCAGATGTATGCTGGTTGAGCGCTGGCAAGTGCTTGACCCAGTTTTTCTCTTTGAGAAAAGAAATTTTGTATTTCTTAATGAACAAAACATTCCAAGGACTGATGACTTCATATTAAAACTTCAAGATGCTGACTTTCTCTGCTCACTGGCATTTTAGACTGATATAACAGATTATTTGAACACTCTGAATTTAAAACTGCAAGGGAAAAATCAGAATGTATCGACTCTTGTGGGTCACATTGAGTCATTCCGCAAGAAAATAGAGCTTTTTACAGACTTGTTGCGTAACAATGATGTTACACACTTCAAGTCATGCCTTGAACTCGTGTCGGACATTCAGTTTGCGGAATTTTGTGCACAAGTTGAGGTTCTTGAAAGCATATCAGCTGACTTTGGTGACAGATTTCAGGACTTTGAGAAGCTTCGACCCAACCTGGACTTGTTCAATAAATCATTGCATTGTATTGACTCTATTGAGTATTTTTCTGTAGTACGGTAATGATGAAACATCCAGGCCACTAGAAAATTTATGTTTATAGCAACTAATTACAAAACAGTTGCATGGGACCACCACACTTGATGGTATGTACGGTTTGAAGTGTACTTGGCCCTCGAACTGAGCTCACGTAACATATGTGGCCCCAGATAGCCTCGCAGTTGGATAGCCCTGAGTTAACAGATAGTGTAATCTGAAATGGAACAACAGCGAAATAATTAAAATAAAGATTTGGATAAGTAGAAAATGTCATGAAAGCAGTTGCCAGCATCAACTGCAACAAGGCACACCTGACATAAGTCTCCCAACTTTACCACAACTGAATGCCCATACAGTTATTTAAGAAAGCTTTTTAACAATATAGATACATACAGACAACAATACTGACACTGAAAAAAGAAACAACTGTCATAATGGCTGGATTTTACTCCCATTAAAACCATTTTGTTTTTGTTAAGTTTCTATTTTCAAAGTCAACAACTCTATATTTTAAGAGTTTCTTTCACCTTTCCATTGGGAAAGCAATACAATCCCAGGGATGTGCACAAATATCCTGCAGGGGAGTAGCTCACATTTTCAGTGAACAGAGTACAATGGCAAGATACATTACTGTGCTACTTTTGCAGACATGCTGTAACACACGCAACAAGAGAAATGAGGCTTCCTGTACATAGGCCACAACATTGGCTGTCAGCAAAATGCTGCACGAATATGGGCAATGGTAACATGCCTAATGCTGCTGTCAGTATAGCAAATGGTGTGAATAATGAGAGTGCGTTAGCAAACAGGTATGTGGCAAAAATATGGGGATAGATGGACAGTGCTGACACGGGGATCTGCCTAGGACAGTCATGCATGCTCACACACTAATTACATGTGCATCTCACCGCTGTACACTTGTTATCATGAGTCTGACAAAATGGCAAAGGCTGAAAAAGCTCACCGTACTACAGACAGAAGTGTTGCTACAAGTTCTAGGTGTGCATATCATTAACAAGGGTAAAGTAGGCATGTCTTGCCAGGTATGGCAGAGTGTAGTGTATGACATCAGTGTTGAAGGTGTTCATAATAGGACTGTACCTGTGACACTGCCACCCCAGCTAGCTGAAATTTTGTAAATAATTCTATGCCATTTGTGAATATTGCTATGCTTTATACAGAACTGTATGTTATATACTGAGCTTCACGAATGTAAACACAGCATACCCTGCTGGAACATAGAAGATTAACTTACAAAACTTCAAGAAAATAAGTTGAAATTAAGTGCTTTACAATGTGCTATAAAAGTTAGTTAATGCAGCAAGAAGACGGGATGTCTAAAGCTAGAAGTTTTTTCTATTGTGTTAGAAGTATTTACTATGTTTAAAATGTAAAGTGTTTTATTGCTCTGTGACTTCCTAGCAGCTGCACATCTGAGAGATATGTACTTCTCACACAGAGATGTTAAAAATTCTGTCAGTATCTGTTAGCCTGGGAACTGAAGGCAGGTGACAAAGAGTGATGTCATCCAAGCTGACCCAGCAACAATGTTTGATAACAATTTAAGACCTCTCTCAGAGAAAGACTGTGCATTTTGTATTTTGTCTTTGACCTGGAAACATCCATCTACACCATCATCAGCACTCGCCTTGCTAACAGTAAGTAACTAGAGTACAGTAATTTCTTTTAGATATAGATAGTAATATGGTAAAGATTAGTTTAGATGTTTTCTGTATTTATTTGAGACTGTCCTGCAATGTTGTTTTAAAATATTTCTTGTAATTCTGAACTCTGAAGTAACTGTGTTGATTGAGTATTGTCTTGTTCTTTTATTATTTATTATTAAATACATTTAAAACAGTCTTTGTGGCTGATATTTGTGAGACATATTTAAGCTCTGAGAGTACTTGCATATGTATTTGGTGACACTGTACAGGCCACTCCTACATATCCTTCCAAGTCTTGGTCACACTTACCATTTGGATAATAGTAACATTACACAGTAGGATTGGTCAACCTTTGTAAGGGCCTTCTAGTAGCTGATAAGGAGGGGTTGGTGGCAGTGATAACTACCTTATAGTCCGAGCAGAAGGGGTCATAGCTAGTAAAACTGTGCCAGCCTTCCCCAGAAGTGTCTGTGTGTGTGTATATAAATCAAATCACAAGGTGTGTGTGTGTGTGTGTGTGTGTGTGTGTGTGTGTGTGTGTGTGTGTGTGTGTGTGTGTGTGTGTGTGCTACCTGGGCAGGGACACAAGGCACTGGTTGGACAGAGAGGGTGTTGGAGGTCTTGGCTTGACCCCAAAACAGAAGAAATAGCAGAAGATTTTGGAGATTCCATCTGCAGCAACTCATAGTTCCTCTTATGGATTTCAGAGACCTAAGCACAATCACGTTTAAAAAAATCCATCATCCTGGAGACTGTGTCCCAAAAAGAAATTTCTTCAAAGGGAGTTATCAGGACTGTTAGATTCCTCTTCCTCTCACCTTTACTCCAAAGGAGAAGGAATTTGAGAAGAGTAAGCAAGCGATTCCTTATAAGAATCCAACTCCTCCTCAAAGGAATCCTGTTCCTGGGCCTTTTCATGGGAGGAAAGGACCAAGGGGAGGCTGGAACAGAAACTCCCTGAGGGGGTTTTAATGCCATCAAAGTATTAAACAAACCCTGTGTGAAGGCTTGCGGATCCCTAGCAGGAGGAGGGACGTGTTTAGTTTTTTGTTTTTTCTTTAATGGTATGTCTGCCCTGTAAAACTTAGAAGGCTCTGACCCAGGATGGCATTTAATGACAGAAGTTGGGGCTTCTTCCTTAACTAAACTCTGAGGAACATCCCAGGCCTCTCGGAAATAATCAGCCATGGTTCCCCCTGAACATCCAAAATGGACATCTGCAAAGCCTCATCAGACGTGCTGAAAGCCAGGTCCCCGAAATCCTCCAACCCAGTCACAGCAAAGGAATCTGACAATAAAGCTGTGTGAACCTCTGGGTTCTCACTGACCTTGGGAGGAACATCTGGCAGAGGCTGGACAGAGGAAGATTCCAGTCTTGGTTTCTTAACTTTCTTCTTCCCTAACTGCTGAACCTTGGGATGGGAAGTTCTTTCCATGGTATCCTTAGCAAGAAGCTTAAGTCGCTGATTCTCCAGATACAAAGCAAGGGAAGAAAGCCTACTTCTCAGTCTACAGAATGAAAGCTTGACAGATAGAGCAGGATGTATGGTCGTGAGAGGAGACTAGGTAAAATAAACACTGTTCATGGTGGTCTTTATTGAGAATCTGTCTCTTGCACTGACATTTACCCTTCCTGGATGACATAAAATTTCCAGAAGCAACCAAAAATAAAGAAAAAACAAAACCCCATTGGGGAACTTAAACAAAGGTATCTCTTGCATGCCTGAGTGATTCTTATTTGGGCAGACGTGTTGTTAAAGAATAGACAATTGTGTTGCTAACATCCACTGAAGAATTCTCATGTGAATTCTTGCTAGAGGAACAAGGACTACAGCCACTGACTTTCATCCCAAGGCTTCTTGAATCAATCGGGCTGAGATAGTGGTACTGTGAATTATTTTTCTGACCTGTATTCTGATAGTTTGTAAGAGGCAGAGGAGCTGTCACTGAGACCTTGTTGAAATCTGCTCCTATGAATTCCAGTGTTTCAGATAGTTCCAACTACGATTTGTTATAATTTATGGTTACTTCAAAATGGGAGCAAGTCTGGAGTACATGCTCTCATGTTGTTATTAGCAGATGCCTATTTGGGGCAATAATGAGCCAGTCGTCCAGGTGTGGAAATGCTCGGAATCCCTGCAGTCTGAAGGAAGCTGCTACCACTGCCATGCATTTGCTGAACAACCTGAAGGCTGTGGTGAGGCCAAAGGGTAGTATACTGAACTGGTAATGACTGGCTCCCAACCAGAAGTGCAGATACCTTCTGGATTGTCTGTTCATTTTTATGTGATAGTATGCATCCTGAAGGTCTTTCGAGCATATCCAGTCATTCTTGCACAAGAAGGGCACAATGGACTGAACCATGACCATCTGAAACTGTGTGTGTTGAACTGATTTGTTCAAGATGCTGAGATCCAAAATCAGTCTCCAGTCCCGTTTTCTTTCACACTAAAAAGAATCTTGAGTAAGTTCTGGATTCTATCTGGTCTGGTGGGATCTCTTGGATGACTCTTTTTCTAGCAGCTTTTGTACTTCTACTGCTGCTACCTTACTGTGACTGGGTGGAACACTGGGAAATGTGTATAGAGATGGAGGTGGAAGGGAAAAGGGAATTATATAACTTCTGGAAATAATCCTCTCCACTTTTTTAATTTTCCATATCTTTTGGGTTTCTAATACTATGATGGGAATGGACCCCATTCCTAAGTCAAAGTATGATTAAAGTTCATGAAATTAGTATTGTTTTAATCTTTGATGTCAGCCAAAAGTGCTCTTTGCAGCACTCGCAGTGTGCCCAGCAATGACTATTTCTGCAATTCGTATGGGGTCACATGAATTGGTAACATATCTAAATATATATAAAACCCATTGCTCCAACTACTATTGGAACTGTCTGGGTATCTTTCTTCCACATTGCTCTTGTTTCTGCCTGTAGATCCTGATATTTTATGACTTTGTGTTTCTCTGTATGCAAGACACTGTAGTCACTGAGTGTAGCAATGTAAATGATCAATGCTACTTTTGTCTTCTTATCTTGGACCACTATATCCGGTTTTCTAGCATCTATCTTTTGAAATGTGGGTAATGGGTGATCTCATGTGATATAAACTTCAGCATTTTCTCTGATGCTTTGTGGCTTATGTTTCCAGTGTTTTTCAGCCACTTCAATACCATAATGTTTGCACAATCCCCAGTGCAACAGTCTTGTCACATTATTATGCCTTTCAGTATACAGTCCTTCTGCCATTAGTAGCAACGAGGTGTGCGACTGTTTCCAATTCGGTTTTACAAAATCTACATTTGTCTGTTTCTCCCACATGTTCAATGAACTTTGTAAACCAGTGTGTATGTAGCCCACTGTCTTGGGCTGCCAATATTAACCTTTCATCTCTTGGTTTGAATTTGCCTCTCCTTAACTATTCCTGTGTTCGTTCCTGATCAACATGAGGTTCTTCTAGAAGTTTTCTATACTTGCAAATATATTTATGCTTTTCCCACATTTCTTGCCTTCTCATCTAGTCCTTCACCTTATATTCTTTCATTTGTTTTTTTGGCACATTCAATTGCTGTCTGACTTTTATCTACTTTGGGTTTGATTTCCATTCCTGCTTGACGCCGATATGCTTCTAATAAATTAAGCAGAGCAGACATCTTACTGTTCTCATGTTTCAAAACTTTCACTACATTTGGGTCTTGTGAGGTCAGCAGATATATGTGGAGTACCACGATTGCAGATCCATACACATCCCACGTGGGGGGCTGCACCCCCCGCTCTTTAAATATACCAACTCCGAAATCGCACTACAGTGTAATAAGGGAAATCTTCCCTTTATACACTGTACTGCATTACAGTGCGGTCTTGGAGTTGGTATATTTAAAGAGCAGGGGGCTTGCCCCCTTGCTTAAAACAGTCAGGTAAGTTTTTTCATTTTTTTAATTTTTCTTTAAAGTTTTTGAAGTTTTACAACTTCGAACATATGGGTTCAACCATATGGCATTCGAAGTTGTAAAACTTCGACAACGTAATAGGAACCCTATCTATCCATGTCTATTAAATCAAGAAACTCTTCTCTTAGCTCATTTTCTTCCAAACTGAGGGCACATCCCTTGTTTTCCATTTCCTACTGGCATTCTATAGAGAGTTCTATAGCATCTTCCTGTGGCACCTTCTCTTCAATTTCATCCTGTGCCATCTGTTGCTCTGTCATATGGGAACTCACTGGTCTATCACTCCTCAGCATTGAATGCATCAGAGTTTCCACAGTTTCCTGCTTCTTTCCTTGCTGTCTAGCTTCACGTGAATGTTTATAGTGTTTTCCTGTGGAAGGCTACAAAATATCTTGATATGGCACCTGACCAATTGCTTCCTGTTCCACTGGTTTCCCTTTAATTTGGATATCCATTGCTCTATCCTGTTGTGGTGCTTTCTGCATTTGATTTTCTACACCGAATCCTTCACTTTGCAAGTACTCCATAACCTCAGTTTTTATTTCTTTAACTTCTCCATTGCTAATCTCCTTTTCCACTTTTCCTTCTCTTTGTCTTCTTATTTTTTGTATTATAAAGTTTTCCATGTCTGGATTCTTTTGCCTGTTATTACTCTTCAAATATCTTTGGTGCTGCACTTTTTGTATTGGTTAGTTTTGCTTTCTCCTTTGCATAAATATTACACTGTATTAAATCTCTTTTTCTTTCTTGTATACATACTTCTTCTTCAGATGTCTCCTGATCTTCCTGTTTCTCCTTATGTTGGGGACTCACTCCATCATGCTGTGATGTAACCTGTATTAGACCTTCTACACCAAATCCTTTACTTCACAGGCACTCCATAACTTCAACTTCTATTTTTTTAACTTCCAATTTACTAATCTTCTTTTCTACGTTCTAGCTTTGTGATATTATTTTTTTATTGTAAAATTTTCCATATTTGGATGCTTTTGCCTGTATTTCTCTTTGAATATCTTTGGAGCGGCCTTGTTTATATTGATTAATTTGGCTTTCTCCTTTGCATAAATATTGCACCATATCAAACCTCTCTTTCTTTCCCATGTCCATATTTCTTTTTTATATTGTTCAAATATCTCTAGGTTTTCTTGTTTATATCCTCTGCAGCCATGTATCTTTTGTGATGTCTAGCCAGGCTCTCTGGTGCAAGGATATTTGCCCCTTGATTGCCACAAGAAGGGGACAATTGGTAGGGTCTGTCAGAGAAGAAATCTCTAGACCATTGGTTCTGTGGGCCTCCTGTGCCAGGTGGGCAGTGTCTTCCATTTGAGTCCCCTCCCTCTGCCCATGCAGGAACTATCTCCACATAGATCTTGGAAGGGACTTTCTGAACCATGTCTTTCAACCACCTCATTGATTCCTACAGAAGGTTCTTTGAGGGGTCAAAAAATGTACTCCAACTGCAGAGAGGGTCTTTCTGTCTTACTCACACCTGGAGAGTGTGTCCTTTACTTTAGGGTCAAACAACGAACTGCCGTCAAAAGATGCACTGACGAACGAGGACTTGAAGGGCTCCACAAAATCACACAATCACATCCAGGCATGCCCCTAATGGAAATGCCTGAACCCACCGCCTTTGAGGTACCTTCATCTGCATGAGAAATAAGCCTCATGGACAAATTAGAAATGGATTGTATGGTGGCCTGCTGTGAGATCACAGAAGTCTGAGTCTCAGCAGTAGTGGTGCCAGAAAGGAATTTTGACGGTTCCTTTATCAGGTCCCTTTGTAGTCTTGTAAAGTGTGCCAAGTAGTTCAGCGATCTAAGGGCAAAGGTTGCTG